>NC_085996.1:40124482-40269482 GCF_030014385.1 Trichomycterus rosablanca
GGACAGTGAGTGGACACGGTGTTTAAAAACTCCAGCAGTGCTGCTGTGTCTGATCCATCCATTCCTGAGAATTTAGTAGGACCCTGGTTATATGTGGTCCAAAAGCTTTTATTCTTATTTAAACCTGTTATAAGTAAAAAACTCAACAGAAACATGATGATTTTCCCTCTGCACCACAGGCTGGTCACTAAAACTGCTTAGTCGAACCGTTTGCTCTTCAGTGCACCAAACCGAGTCTGAGTGGAAGCTCTTTACTAGCTGTATACTGTCAGAACTCCGCCCGAGATTACAGAACGAGCCGTTTCCTCTTTATCAGCCCTCCCCACACGTTCAGCTCTCAATTCTATTCATTTGGCCCCTAAAGTCACGGTAATAACCGGAGCCTGCAGCAGATATAATACAATAAAGAACATTTTCAGGTTCTCAGGTCCATCACTGCTGAAAAAAATGAGGTCGAGGGGCTTTTCATTCACCGGCAGCACGTTTATTATGAGCGCTGATAACACGCGAGTGCTCGTCTGTACGGGGACGGTCAGTGTGAGAGGGAATGGACACAAATTACGCCGATTTGGACCTTCTATCATTTTTTTCCCTTTTTCGGCTGCTCCCGTATTCAGGGAGCCACGGTCGATCTGGTCCGCATACCGTATTATTCCTGACACATCCTTTCTTTCTTTACCTGGGCTTGGGACCTGCACTAGAGTGCACTGACGACAAAATGTGGGCGTCTGACATTCAAGCAAAGCTGAAATTAGAGAAGTCCATTTTTAGTGCTGATAAAACTGCTTCTATTGAAAGCCTAAAGCTCTACCCACTAGGCTGGTTCTGAATATAATCTAACACCGGAGCTCCCAGAGGAAACCCACACAGACACGGGATAAATAGAGTGCCTGTCTGCCTGCCTATCTATAAGAAACGACTCGTATTTGATTGGTTTGTAGTCGCCACTTTCCGTGAGGACCACCACTTCATTGTGGAACGTCCGGCACTGACATGCTGGTTAATTACTAAGTAAATTAAGTAGAACCTTCATTAACATGCTGATTATCAAAGTTAAATCAATTAAGGTTTTAATTTTGTGTACTGTAGACACCATCCTGGGCGGCACGGTGGGTAGCACTGTCGCCTCACAGCAAGAAGGTCCTGGGTTCAATCCCCATTCAATGGTTCAATTGTGTGGAGTTTGCATGTTCTCCTCGTTTCTGTGAGGGTTTCCTCCTGGTGCTCCGGTTTCCTCCCACAGTCCAAAAACATGCAGTCAGGTTAATTGGAGACACTGAATTGACCTATAGGTGAATGTGTGTGTACATTATATATATAGTGTGTGTGTGTGTGTGTACATTATATATATATAGTGTGTGTGTGTGTGTGTGTGTGTGTGTACATTATAGTGTGTGTGTGTACATTATATAGTGTGTGTGTGTACATTATATATAGTGTGTGTGTGTGTGTGTACATTATATATAGTGTGTGTGTGTACATTATATATAGTGTGTGTGTGTGTGTACATTATATATAGTGTGTGTGTGTACATTATATAGTGTGTGTGTACATTATAGTGTGTGTGTGTACATTATATAGTGTGTGTGTGTGTACATTAGTGTGTGTGTGTACATTATAGTGTGTGTGTACATTATAGAGTGTGTGTACATTATATAGTGTGTGTGTACATTATAGAGTGTGTGTGTACATTATATAGTGTGTGTGTGTACATTATAGTGTGTGTGTACATTATAGTGTGTGTGTGTACATTATATAGTGTGTGTGTGTACATTATAGTGTGTGTGTGTACATTATATAGTGTGTGTGTACATTATAGAGTGTGTGTGTGTACATTATATAGTGTGTGTGTACATTATATGTATGTGTGTGTGTGTACATTATGTAGTGTGTGTGTGTACATTATACAGTGGGGGAAATAAGTATTTGATCCCCTGCTGATTTTGTAAGTTTACCCCCTTTACAAAGACTTGAACAGTCTATAATTTTTATGGAAGGTTTATTTTAACAGAGAGAGACAGAATATCAACAAAAAATCCAGACATTAAATAAAGGTTATAAATTAATTTGTATTTAATTAAGGGAAATAAGTATTTGATCCCCTACCAACCAGCAAGAATTCTGACCCCCACAGACCGGTTATGTGCCCATGAGGCACACAAATTAGTCCTGTCCCTGTATAAAAGACTCCTGTCACAGAATCAGTTTCTTCCATTCAAATCTCTCGACCACCATGGGCAAGACCAAAGAGCTATCAAAGGACGTCAGGGACAAGATTGTAGACCTGCACAAGGCTGGAATGGGCTACAAGACCTCACCTTTCTCAGAATCATTCTTACCCCACCAGGTGAGATCTTGCATGGAGCTCCAGAGTGAGGGTGATTGACTGTGATCTTGTATTGCTTCCATTTTCGAATGATCGCACCAACAGTGGTCTCTTTCTCACCAAGCTTCTTGCTGATGGTCTTGTAGCCCATTCCAGCCTTGTGCAGGTCTACAATCTTGTCCCTGACGTCCTTTGATAGCTCTTTGGTCTTGCCCATGGTGGTCGAGAGATTTGAATGGAAGAAACTGATTCTGTGACAGGAGTCTTTTATACAAGGACAGGACTAATTTGTGTGCCTCATGGGCACATAACCGGTCTGTGGGGGTCAGAATTCTTGCTGGTTGGTAGGGGATCAAATACTTATTTCCCTTAATTAAATACAAATTAACTGGATTTTTTGTTGATATTCTGTCCCTCTCTGTTAAAATAAACCTTCCATAAAAATTATAGACTGTTCAAGTCTTTGTAAGGGGGTAAACTTACAAAATCAGCAGGGGATCAAATACTTATTTCCCCCACTGTATAGTGTGTGTGTGTGTGTACATTATAGAGTGTGTGTGTACATTATATAGTGTGTGTGTGTGTGTGTGTACATTATAGAGTGTGTGTGTGTACATTATATAGTGTGTGTGTGTGTACATTATATAGTGTGTGTGTGTGTACATTATATTGTGTGTGTGTACATTATATAGTATGTGTGTGTGTGTGTACATTATATATAGTGTGTGTGTGTACATTATATACTGTAGTGTGTGTGTGTGTGTGTGTGTCTGCCCTGCGATGGACTGGTGCCCCATCCAGGGTGTTACTGTGTGCCTTGCGCCCATTGAAAAGCTGGGATAGGCTCCAGCACCCCCCACGACCCTGATTATATAAGCGTTTAAGAAAGTGAGCGAGAGAGTGAGTAGACACCATCCTGACTCCCCACTTGTCACATCCTTCTTTTTTGGGGTCTGATGTTCTCCTTTTAGTGGGTCATCACTACCGCCAAGTTTCACTGTTGGGTCCCTGAGCAAGGCCCTTAACCCTGAATTGCACAAATTGTATTCAGCTTTGGATAAAAGCATCCACTAAATGCTGTAAATATAACCAACACCAGCACACATAAAGATTTTGGAGCATGTCTGTGGGCAGATTAAAAAGCATCTCTGAGATCAGGCACTGACACTGGGATAATGGAGATTGGTGAGTGACTCTCCATGCGCGATACGGATCAAGCCAGTGTTTTTATTTACACTTTTATTACTGTTATAGTTTTTTTGGTTTTAGGTTGTAGATTCTTGCCCTGAAATGTGATTTTTCCATCCAGCGAGGTGGAAACATTTTAAATCAGGCCGTCACAGAATATCACGTCATCTCTTATCACTGCTGGTTCTGTGATACTCCACACTATACACCGATCGCTGCCTCACCTAAATCCGTTTATCTCCTGATATCTCAGCCTGAACGAAGGTTCACCGCCGAATCCTCTCGGCCAATCTCCGGCAAAGCCTTCAATCCTATATAACACGCACGCCGGACTTCCACACGACCTGCCAGGATCCTCGGGGTCACAGATTCATCTTTACAGACCGCGGCGTCTGAGGATCAGACCGTGCCTGTCGAAATCGGTTCCATTTCTCCCTCAGATACGATCTCATGTCTCAGGAAATGTAAAAACCCGCCAGCTTGCACCATCACGTTTCTGCACATGATGCAAAAACGCAGCGTCGCATCTAATCTACAATCAGCCGGGATGTGTGTACGCCTGGATTCCTGTCCGTCTCCGTATAGCTGCTTATGTCAAGTGTACATCAAGTTCACGCCGTTTATGATATACAGCCTATTCAGTAACCCAAGAACATCTCCTAGCTCACCAGGATCATTTTTTAACACTGGGGTGTTTAGATAAACGAAAAAGAGCCAATGTACATTACCAACAATATGTTCATGTATTCATATCACTGGAGTTTTGATTTGGGAATCAATAGGAAGGTTGTGGGTTCCAATCCTGGCTTCATCAAGCTGCCACTTTAGGGCCCTTGTTTAAGGAGAGCGGTATAAGGTCTGACCCTGCACTCAGACCGGAGATGTTCACAAGTCACAGAATACGAGTCCGAGTCAAGTCACGAGTCTTTATAATAAACACAAAACATATATTATAAATGTAGCGCAGAAATAAAGAAATAATCTGTAAGTTCAGATAAAAACAACAACAGATTAGCGAGTGTATTTAGCCGTTTTACTTCGTGTCTTTACTTTCCTCCTCATTGTGTAAATGAATGTAATTTCTGTAACAAGAAGGTTCCAGTTAAAAGCTTCAACTGATACGTTTTGTTTTCATTACAGAACAAAAGCGCTCGATAAATCACGGCACAGCGGCCAAAATCACAAACACAGCAAAAACAATCATAACCGCTGCTTACCTTAGCTTCTGTTCTTCCAGATGCTATTACATTTATAAGCGTGCGTCCCATTAGGAACAGAATCCGTTATTTTGTAAATGTGCTTATAATTAAAAACCTCCAAACTTTTCCCGGTCGTGAAGTAAAACAGGAAGTGGTTAGAAAGCCGATCGAGCGTTTCATTACCACGTCATCTGTGTGACGCAAACCGAATAAATGCAAATAACAGCATTTCTTACTAACAATTACAATCAGAAGCTCTGATTGGTTCAGAAAGCGTCTTTCAACCTTTAGCGCCGATTCTGTAGGAGCGTTCCATTCACCCCGGTCGTTCCTGTGAAGTGCACTACGTAGGGTATTCCACCATTTTAAGTGAGATTCAGATCCAAAGGGAACAAAAATGTTCAAATGAAGTGAACTTCAAACTGTGTAGGGAGTAGGGAGCGACGCTTCATCACTACACCGGAAGCTGCTGGAACTTTTACACATTGTGTGTGTTGTGGGTTAAGACGGCCGGAGCGTTATTATTATTAGAGAGCAGAATATTTATAATAATAATAATAATTTTTATATATATATAATTATCACACGTAACTAACGTTAACACATGCTGACGCTAGGGACTCTAGTTTTTTACGAGTCATTTTTTTGCGAGTCCTGAGTCGAATCCGAGTCATTTGAAACGAGTCCGAGTCGAGTCTGAAGTTGCTGTGTGTGCGACTTACGTGCGACTCGAACTCGAGTCCCCGTCTCTGATTCAGACCCAAAAAAAAAAGTAAAGCAAAGAAAGAACTTCATTATATTGTTTACATTAGTTCTATAGAATGACCCTTCACTATATGGCCGAAAGTATACGGACACCTAACCTTCAGCTTGTTGGTTATCACGTTCCAAAAGCATCAGCATTAAAATAAAATTGTGTACAATTTGGAGTGTGTCTGCAGAAATTTGTGCCCATTCTGTCTAACACACACTTGTAAGGTCAGGAACTGATGTTCTACTGCAGTGGTTCTCAACCAAGGTGGGGCGGGGCCCTCTAGGGGGCCTCAGTGAGTCTAGAAATCGGGGTCATGTTGCATTTAAGACATGGGACAGGAAATTGGCAGTTAAGCCTAGTGATTAAGGTACTGGACTCGTAATCAAAAGGTCGGCAGTTCAAGTCTTAACCATCGATTGCTTAGACAGTGTACCGTCTCTTGTGATTTCATAAATCAATCTACAGCCTACGGTGGGTCTTTGAGGACAGACGCATATTTTGATACGCCCACCTCTAAAGTCTACCTCAAAAATCAATAGACGGTGACTACGAGTGGTTCAGATTCAGTTGTTGATGCAGATCCCACTGAAGCAGATCCTGGTGAGGAAGCTCCTACCATCAGCTCCTGCCACCATCCTACCAAGATACCGTCATTGTGGATTCATTGTCTGTTTTACCACCGCTTTATCCTGGTCAAAGTCACAGAGGGTGCAATTCACACACACACCTAGAGGGAATTCAGTATCTCTGATCAGCCTCACTTGCACATCTTTGGACTGTGGGAGGAAACCGGAGAACCCGGAGGAAACCAATGCACACAGAATCAAACACAAATCTTCTTGTTGTGAGGTGATGGCGCTACCCACCGGGCCACGGTGCCGCCCCTGTACCTTCATTGTGGACACAAAAAAGAATCATATGATAACCCGTGTCGAGGGGGTTCCAGAACATTTTTTGAACACAGTGGGGTCTTGGAGGGAAATAAAGGCTGAGAGCCGCTGCTCTACTTCATGTATAATGCAAAAGTCATTAAGTGGAGAAGGATGGTCTTTTCTCGCTAGCGTTATTTATTCCAGAACTCCACGTACAGCCCTGTTGCTAAAAATTCATCCCTAAATAGACGGAACACGCCGAGGAACAGGATTTGGGAATTACAGGCTTCTGCACTGTTCAGAATTCTCTTACTGCACAAAAACATCTCAGAAAACGCCTGAAGCCACGACAGGAAACAGGCGAGTGTTTTAAATCCCGGTTTTCTCCGGAGATCAATACATCACTCGTGTGTTTCGTACCGCGGGACGCCTGAAATCTTTCTCTATTCGGCGGAACACGGGGGTTTAAAGAAGACCGGCGCGGCTCTATAAAGACGTGAAGAAAAGCTCGGTTTAAAAAACATGCTTTCACCATCTACTGTACATAATACTGTGAAAAGATTGCAGGGATTTGGAGAGATCTCAGTCAGTGTAGGGCTGTGTAAGTCTCATAGACAAGATCATGTGATCAGTGTTTAGGGAACACAAGCGCACTCAGTAGGGACCATGTGGCTAGGGACTCTTGTTGTTTACGAGTCCTTTTTTTGCGAGTCATGAGTCCGAGTCGAGTCATTTGAAACGAGTCCGAGTCGAGTCTGCAGTCGCTGTGTGTGCGACTTACGTGCAACAGAGTCCCCATCTCTGACTCAGAGCCAAAAAAAGCAAAGAAAAGAATCCATCATTCTGCTGTTATAAATATAACCACGTGTGATCAGAAGCGCTTCAGAAAACCGTCGTCATGTTAAACAGTCCGCCGCTGCATCAAGAAATGCAACCTGAAACTCTATTACACAAAGAGAAAGTCAGACATCAATTCTATACTGAAACGTTGTCGTGTTCTCCGGGCTCAAGCTCATCTGAGATGGACCGAAAGACAGTGGACACGTGTTCAGTCCACAGTTCAGCTTGAGTTCTCTGTGCCAAATATGAAAAGGACCATCCAAACTGTTATCAGTGAAAGATGCAAAAGCCAACAGACGCTGAGCTGTATTTTTGCCATCAAGGTGGCGTCTTTTCCCGAGAAGTTTGTTATTATTTCAGCAGGACGATTCCAGAACTGATTCTGCACACTTCATAGACACAGAGTGCGTGTGCTTGACCGGCCTGCCTGCAGTCCAGATCTGTATCAGTCATGAAGAGAAGAATCAGACGACGGCGAGCACGGACTGTTGAGCAAGAACAAAGACAAATTCCACTCGCAAACCCGCAATCATTCGTGTCCTCAGTTCCACACGCATTAAAAAGTGGAATTAATAGGAACGTTTCTATTAAATGTTTCTATTTACAAACGACAATGAAGTTGATCAGTGAAACATTTAAGAGAATGAACACATCATAGATTCTTCTTTATAGTGCGATTTATCTAATGTCCCAACTCTTTTGAAAATGGGGTTTGTACATATAATGACAGTTCTTGGTTTTATAAGGAACAGCAGATTTGTTTATTTTACTTTAACTTTAGGATGGTTGGCCATCACTCAGACTGAAGCACCGATCTAATATCCGTGCCCGTCCTCAGTTCTCATCACATCCCGGCGCTAATAAGCTGATCTGTTCTCCAGCAGGGCTGATTACGGTTATTTAGAGCCGCCGGTTGAGCTTCACGCTGAGCTGCAAATGACTTGGTGTCGACGCCCACCACGGGGGGTTCATGATGAAATCCGTGAAGAAGGTTTCTCTACGACGGCATGTTCTGATCTCCGGAGGAGCGGCGAGTCCAGTCGATATAACCTGTCGGTAAGATCGTGACGTATGGAGTTCTGAACGATTCAGAGCGCTGAATATTTAATGTTTGATCTGGTCACATGGTCCTAGCTAAAGAGGGGTGAATTATGTGGGCATGGCAACATCTCACACACCAGTAAAACGTCATCAGCGGTGAATCTGATCTGAATCTCCATCAGATCCAGGGTTACAGCTCCACATGTATCTGTGTTTATCTGGATTCTCCTCCTTGTTTCACTTTTAAACTTGTGTTACAGCTCCAGCTTCTGAGAAATGGTGAGAATCAGAATCAGCTTCTCCCAGAGTCTAAAACGCTTCTGGTTCAGAATAAAGCTTAACGTGGTTTAATGTAGTAAAAGAAGGAGACAGGAGCACTAAACTTCTCTTCATTATTACTGCTCATAAGTTCCTCCACTAATCACATTCCTCACTCGCTGTTTTACTACAGTAAGTCATGCTAAGCTTTGTGCACCGCCGTCACACTTCATAGGAAATAACGGCACAGCGGCGCAGAAGCGGTTTTGTCTCTTCTCGTGTGAATGCGCCGGTGCAGAAGGGAATACGGTATTCCAACATCAAGCATCTCCACCATTAAGAAGCGTCAGGAAACAATAAAGAAGTAAAACTAAAGTGCAGCTTTTATTGTATTTTTATTGATGTGTAACTGTTAGTAATTGTATTTCAGTGTGTTTATATTATATTTGTGTTATTTTCAGTGTTTAAGAGTCAAAAACAACCTCATTATTTTACATGAGACTAAAATATCTGCAGCTCCACGGGACCATGGACGCATTAACAGGTTCCCCAAACATCCTTATGGGGAAAAATACCTCGAATCTCAACGTCTTTAAAACTCCACACCACTCCCAGAACCTCAGAATTATCTGACGTCCAGTTTCTAGTTACTGCTGTATATGCACGTTTGTGTTTGTGTTATGCATTTATAGCCTCAGACCAACTTTACCAAAGTGAGCTAGCTCACCCAAGATGGTTCCATCTTGAGGCCCAAAACACTGCGACACCAGGATGAGCTCCCAAAAAAGAAACCTGGCATCGCATAGGCAACAAGGGAGCTGGCAAGTGTGAAAGGGTGAAGCCGTGATATATAAAAGATCGTCCACCTGGAGCGAATTAACATTCACGAGGTGACAACAGGTGATTGTCAATCAAGAGGAACTGTCGCATCAATCATCTGTGCCTCCATGCCCCCATTGCTGGCCATAAATGGCAACGCAGAAGAGAATTTTGGGTGTGTATGGTTGACTTGCATTACAGAACCCTTCAAAATATCATCAGAAGAGGCAGGGAGGCACGTACACGTGAGCTTTGATCGGTCAGCACCTCTCTCGGACAGAAACACGTCCTATAGCATCAAAGAAAACGCAGAATTTTGAACGTTTGATAAATTTATTCATGAAATATATCTGCATAAAATTTAGTTACGGCGTCTCTGAATTCTGCAGAATGTCCGCAAGAACTCCACACCTCATTACCGAGCTAATCAGCCTTCCAACAGATCAAAAATGCACATTAATAAAAAGGAATAAATCAGCCGCTGATGCAGAAGAGCCTGAGCGAGGTGGAGATCAGTAATCACTATCTGTACGTCTGGGTCTGTAAACTCACCCCGATCTGTAAAAACAGAATTAAAGCAAATCGTTTGCAGTTATTTTTTCTGGATTAGCATTTTCTTTTTGACGTGTCAGTTTCACAAACAGAATTATTAAAGTGCTGAAGGAGCACAGAAGTGCTTACGCCATTAAAAAACCCCCAGATCTGATGAATGTGCAACTCTGACGCGTACGTGCACGCCCTGTTCACAGGGATGGATCCTGGAGATGGAAATTTAGCTTGAGTTTGATTTTTAGGAACTCACAATATTAATAAAAACATTTTTATTTATTTTCAGTAACGCTGTATAGTTTATACGGGACGTGATCAGACGCAAAGATCAAACCATCCACACAACCTGCTGTATCTGTCATCGTGGAGCTGCAGATATTTTAGTCTCATGTAAAATAATGAGGTTGTTTTTGACTCTTAAACACTGAAAATAACACAAATATAATATAAACACACTGAAATACAATTACAAACAGTTACACATCAATAAAAATACAATAAAAGCTGCACTTTAGTTTTACTTCTTTATTATTTCCTGATGCTTCTTAATGGTGGAGATGCTCGATGTTGGAGTACCGTATTCCCTTCAGCACCGGCGCATTCACACGAGAAGTGAAAAAACCGCTTCTGCGCCGCTGTGCCGTTATTTCCTGTGAAGTGTGACGGCGGTGCACAAAGCTTACCGTGACTTATTGTAGTAAAACAGCGAGTGAGGAATGTGATTAGTGGAGGAACTTATGAGCAGTAATAATGAAGAGAAGTTTAGTGCTCCTGTCTCCTTCTTTTACTACATTAAACCACGTTAAGCTTTATTCTCAACCAGAAGCGTTTTAGACTCTGGGAGAAGCTGATTCTGATTCTCACCATTTCTCAGAAGCTGGAGCTGTAACACAAGTTTAAAAGTGAAACAGGGAGGAGAATCCAGATAAACACAGATACATGTGGAGCTGTAACCCTGGATCTGACGCTTATTCCACACTGATGCAGATTCAGATCAGATTCACACGCTGGTGAGGGTTTACTGATCAAGCCGAGCGCCGAACAAAGCGACAGTCGAACAAGTCGAGTTTAAGGTAAACGTCGAGTTTCAAAGATTTCTACGTCGTTACAAAATACCACTGTGTACATATAATATATACAGTATATATATATAAAGCTCCTCCTCATACCCTTTGTCTTTGCATCAAGGATCAAAAGCGCTTCTCATTCAGAAAGAGAAAGAAATCGTTCCGTCTGTAAGCATTTGCATAAATAAATTCATTTCTTTACAGAATTAGTGTGCAGGTGATGAGCTTTTATGACTCCTATAAACCTGAAGTGTTAACAGAAGGAATTTAAGAGTTTAATTGTTAGAAGCTTTTGCCTTCATCAGTCTTTCCGTTCTGGTTCTCGCTCCTCTGTGCAGCGTAATTAAACTCAAACAAGGAGGATATTTGTTCAGATTTAATAAGACGTCTCCACTGTGTGTGTGTGTGTGTGTGTGTGTGTGTGTGTGTGTGTGAGTGTGTGTGTGATAAATACTCCCATGTTAAAGAGCTATTAAATGGAGAAACAGAGGTAGAATGAGAGTGAAAAGTTGATGGAATGTTGAAGTTCCAGTGTTTGAAAGGTGAGGGAATCATGATCGGGTATAAAAGGATCCACCAAAGGATCAGACTGTACAAACAATGATGGGGCGTGGCTCACCACTGTGTTCCAAACTTCAGGAGAGAATCAGTCAGTTCTCAGTGTGAGATTGTAAGTAATTGAGTCTTTCACCATCTACTGTCAATAATATTGTGGAAAGATTCAGGGAATTTGGAGAGATCTCAGTTAGTGTGAGAAACTGTCATGTTACTGTCATAAATATAAATACAGCCACATGGGCTCTGGAGCGCTTCAGAAAACCGTTGTCACATAAAGCAGTCCGCCGCTGCAACAAGAAATGCAACCTGAAACTCTATTACACAAAGAGAAAGTCAGACATCAGTTCTATACAGGAATGTTGTCGGGTTCTCCAGGCCTGAGCTCATCTCAGATGGACCGAAAGACAGTGGACACGTGTGCTGTGGTCAGATGAGTCCACGGTTTAGTTTGAGTTCTCTGTGCCAAAGATGAAAAGGACCATCCAGACTGTTATCAGTGAAAGATGCAAAAGCCAACACTTGTGATGTGGCATGGTATGGGGGGCATCAGTGCCCATCTGCACATGTGTGAAGGTACCACTGATGCTGAGGTGTATTTTGGGATTTTAGATACACACGCTGCCATCAAGGTGACGTCTTATTTCAGCAGGACGATTCCAGGCCTCATTCTGCGCACTTCATAAACACAGAGTGCGCGTGCTTGACCGGCCGGCCTGCAGTACAGATCTGTCTCCTGTCAGTCATGAGGAGGAGAATCAGACGACGGTGAGCACGGACTGTTGAGCAGCTGAATCTAGTATCAAGACTCACAAACCTGCAACCATGAGTGTCCTCAGTTCCTCACGCATTAAAAAGTAGAATTAATAGGAACGCTGATGGAACACAGGGGGAACACGCCCCCGTCCCGACTTTTATGGAGTCGTGTTGCTTCTATTTACAAACTACAATGAAGTTGATCCGTGAAACATTTGAGAGAATGAACATCACAGATTCTTCTTTATACTGCAATTTATCAAACGTCCCAACTCTTCTGAAACTGGGTTTGTGCAAAGTGCAAAATGTTCAAAGACTTGAAGTAATAAACCAGCTGGGACGGCCGGTCATCCCCAATCTGCAGAACTTCCTTCATTCTCTTCAGATCCACCGAAGCACAAAGCGAGAAGCATTTTGAAGTCCGTTGTTGTGAGTTTGACTTCTTTTAAACTGTCCGATCTGTACGTCAGTCTGGACGTTTTATCTCCTCGCCGTCTGAGAAAGACGGTGCCGAACTGGAAGAGAAAAGATCCACAGAGAGAGAAGAGAGAGAATAAAGAAGACAGAACAGAGGAGAGAGAGAACACAGAAAAAGATCAACACCCTTGTGAGATCTGAGATCCGGGCGATGAAGCGGGACGCCGGCGGGTCTGTAGCTGCGCCGGCGTTAATGACCCGACGAGACCACGTCCACACCAGAGCAGTTTCAGAAGATTCATCAAAGACAGGAGCACGTGTTCGAGAGCTCGTCAAGCCGGCATGGATTCGTCCTACGATGTTAGAAATAGTGCAGAATGTGAGTGTGAGCTGCAATGCGAGTCTGTCTGAAAACCTCCCGGAAAGAAGGCATGACTAAATTTACATTTACATTTTTGGCATTTAGCAGACGCTTCTATCCAAAGTGACTTACAGTACTGTGACGGTATACTGTCTAAGCAATTGAGGATTAAGGGCCTTGCTCAAGGGTCCAACAGTGCCAACCTGGCAGCTTGAACCAGTGACCTTCTGCTTATTAGTTCAGAACCTTAACCCCTAGACTACAACTGTCTAAATTGGGGTCTGATGTCCTTCTCAAAAAAATGGACCGCAGTTTCAGGTGTTAGTACTCAGGTAATTTGGAAAGCCTCGGTCACTCAGCCGTGGGCGAAACGATGGAATGGTGCTACTGGGAACTGCTGCTATAACTATAATCTATAACTGTGTTGAAGTATAGTTTCATTCTTTTATATTGATTAGTTTGTGTGGATCTGGCACCACAGGGAAACACTGGGCACGGAACGGGGTGCCAATCTATCATACCAGGGTCTCCAAAAAGTTTTAACTCTATTTATTAGAAATTTCGAAAACAAACTCCATCACTTTTCTACATCGTCTCTTTCTGATGCATGTTTCCAGCGTCGTAGCAACTTCTTAATGTGTTTGGTTGAGCTCGTAGCCGCTGATGCGCCGCTGCTTTCACATCATCATCACATGAAAATCTTCTTCCCCTTAAAGCTTCTTTCAGCCTCCCAAAAGGTGGAAATCAGATGGAGCTAAATCAGGACTATAAGCGTCTCTCAGACACGAGCGATTACTACAGAACAGAACCGAACAGAATTAAACAAAAGAGAACAGAACCAAACAGAACAGAACTAAAAAGGTATAAATCAGATGGAGCTAAATCCGGACTATAAGCGTCTCTCAGACACGAGTGATTCCTCCTCCTCCACCCTCACCGCTTATAACCACAATATACACGTGAGGAAACTAAAAGTGAAGATCCTTCATGTATATAAATATAAATATCCCAAATTCAAGCGTTCACATACTCATCTAAACAGACGTGTTTATGTTCATGACAGAACCATGACGGCTTATAATTCTGCTTTAATTAAGGGATTAAAGGTCACAAGCATTTAATATTAATAATATTAATATTGGATTAGTAATCAGAAGGTCACTGGTTTAAGACCCACCACTGCCAGGTTGCAATAACATTACATTTACATTTGCCACTTGAGCAAGACCCTTAATCCTCAACTGCTTAGACAAAATACTGTCACAGTACTGTAAGTCACTTTGGATAAAAGCGTCTGTATATATATATATATACTGGTTTTTAATGTTGGCCTTCCTTTCCATATAGATTTTCATTATGGACAGTAGATGGTCAAATCCTTAAATTACTTGCTATTGTGAGTTGATAACCTCTGTTTCTAAATTGCTGAACTAAGAATCATAATAATCTATGTTATTTAAGTCTAGCTTTAGTTTTAGTCCATGCCATATTGCTATAAGCATGCACAACTTGCACATCCTGCAGTATACGTCTTATATTATTTATGATCTTCCTGTATAACGAAGCTTTTTAATTTTATACCCATTTATAATAGCATCACTTGTGGGAAGTTAAAAGAAACCGTTCGAGCCTTCGTCTTCTGCACTTCTCTA
This sequence comes from Trichomycterus rosablanca, assembly GCF_030014385.1. NCBI lineage: Eukaryota > Metazoa > Chordata > Actinopteri > Siluriformes > Trichomycteridae > Trichomycterus > Trichomycterus rosablanca. The sequence continues at coordinate 40,139,137 of NC_085996.1, forward strand.
AATCTTCTGTGAATTAGTATAAAATAAACACGGCAGCAGTATATACTGTATATCATAATATAAAAGTGAGAAATGTCGATGAGGGCGACGTCTTCCTGTCAGGATCATCGCTTTTATCACATTCCTCACCTCCAGCTCCGACACCAGAACTTCATTAACACCGCGGCACTTAAAACAGGAACAGGAAACAGAAATAAAGCTCGTTTATCTGATGAAGCTTTATTTTTCTCTTCGCTTTAATGCATCGCTGCCGGCATCCGTCACAGCTCTAAAGCTAGAAATGATTCTAGGACAGGATTTACAGGTAAAAGTGGAAAGAGAATTTACAAACCACTGAAAAAAGCAGAAAGGAAACCGTCAGGGCCCTCAGAGAGAGATTTTCTAACAATACTATAAGTAATCAGTTCTAATCAGTTCCGTCAACTTACATTCTGCATGTATGAAAACAGAGCGGTTTCTTAGTAAGCTAGTACAGCAGTGGTCCTCTATCACCGGGTCGCGGAACGGTACCGGTCCATTGGTCATTTATTACCAGGCCACACAGATAGAATAAATAATTAGAGAAGCTACAGGAGCAATTACATTTCCAATACTCTTCAGGTGTGATTGTCTACTATCACCACTAGATGGGAGCAGCATCTCGTTGCAGCGAAAAAAGCTCAGGATTTACACAGATTTTCCATTCTATAGTTATTCTATATTAAATCCTCCCGCCCCCACCGGTCCATGAAATTATATCTTATATGATACAGGTCCGTGGAGCAAAAAAGTTTGGGGAGTGCTGTAGTACAGTATTAAATTTTATTAGAAATATATGGAAAAGCCGCTCAGGTAGCGCAGCAGTAAAACACGCTAGCACACCAGAGCTGCCATTCAAGTCATCGGTTCGAAACTCAGCTCTGCCATCCAGATGAACAATGATTAGCTGTTGTTCACAGGGTAGGACAAGCCAGATAGGGAGCTCATAACTGATGTAATTACGACCTCTGTTGGCTGATTGATGGCGTCTACACAGAGTAGAGGAATAATGCTGATCAGGGTGTGTCTCTCCGTACTCAAAGCTGATCCGCATATGAACTCGTGTGTCAGTCTCGCTCTCTTCAATCAGGGTGGGGGTCAGCACCAGTACAGAGGAAGCGTAACGCAATTGGGTAAAAATTGGATGCACTAAAGATCTGAAGATAAAGGGAGAAAATGCATTTAAAAATATATGGAAAATATAAAATGTATATAGAAATATAGGGTGTATACATTCCCATGTGCATACATTAGGACTTGGTAATAAATCTTGTCTATAAGGGGTCAGTACGGCTGCAGATTTTTATACCAACCAAACAGAAGCTTCTCAAAAATCCAACAAAAAAGCCTAAAATTTTGCTTACGGGATTTTCAATGCAAAATAATAAATTACTTTTATTTCACGTTCTGCTTTATGGTCGTCCGTGTGGTCAGAAACACATTATATTGTGTTTGGTGCATATATTTGGTGCAGATTTTAAAGCAAGGGCTTCTTTTTTGGGTCCAAATCACGGCTATAAGGCTTTTCAGAAGATGTTTACCCAAGCAGGCCTGGATCAAAGTCAACATTCCACTTCATCCCAAAGGAATTCAAAGTAATCGAGGCTAAACCACGTCTACATCACGTCCTTCACTGGACTACGTCAACTTCTTTTTAAAAAATTGTATTTCTGCATTTTCTCCCAATTTATCGTAGTCAATCTGTTTTCCGCTGCTGGTGGATCCCTGATTGCAGTTGAGGTGGGTATATTGCTGCTTACACAGCGTTTGAAGACCCCACCCACACAGTCTGGTCATCCCGCCCTAGCAGAGACGTGTCTGCTGCAGGCACCGCCGATTATGCCCGCTAGATGAGAGGGCGCCCAGATGATCGAGTTTCAAACCGAGGAGTTCAGAATCTCGGCGCTGGTGTGCTAGTGGAATATCCCGCTGCTCCACCTGGGAAAAGCCTCAACTTTTGCTTATGGAATTTTTAATAGAAAATAATAAATTAATTTTATTTCACGTTCTGCTTTTTGGTCGTCCGTGTGGTCAGCAGCACATCTCAGACAAATACTTGGTGCAGATTTTAAAGCAAGGGCTTCTTTTTAGGTCCGAATCACGCCTATAAAAGCTTCTACTGTCCTGCAAAGCCTTTATTTAGAAGATTTTAACCCAAGCAGGCCTGGATCACGGTCAACATTCCACTTCATCCCAAAGGTATTCAAAGCAATCGAGGCTGAACCACGTCTACATCACGTCCCTCACCAGAGTACGTCAACTTTTAACCTCAAATCAAGTCAAGTCAACTTTATTTATATAGCGCTTTTTACAATAGTCTCAAAGCAACTTTACAGAATCCAGGACCAACAGACCAAAAACCCCTGATGAGCAAGCCGAGGGCGACAGTGGCCTGGAGGATCATTTAAATAAATAGGATTTACACAAATCATACAAACACGCCAGGATCCCGTCACATCTGGCAGGAGCAGCATTGTTGGCACGGCAGTCTCGACTTCATTCCTTAACCTCGGGTGGGTAAACAGGTTTCCATCAGAACCACCTCGGGGTAAAACATGTAGTAACCTCAAATATAATAAAACAAAATGATGCAAGTACTGAGTAATACGCCGGACCGGCGTCATATCCGAGTCCCATTACGGTTTTGAGAACTGAAAGTACACTGATGTTTTCTCTCTTTGATCCTCAGTTTTATCTGCAGTAATACTCACTCATACGTCTGTGTGAAACCTCCAGAGAGCGATCCTGGCTTCATTCCACCCCCAAAAAAATACTGTTCACGAGGAAGAAGACGATTACCGACGTTTAAACTGAACACAGAACGCTTTATTGCCCTGGCACTGCCCAGCGGTGATTTACCCAGGACGGGTAAGCACAGAGACGAGGGAGGGGTGACGTTTATCCCCCCCGGGGGGGACGATTCAGGGAACGGTGCGTTTTAGGATCTTTGGTGCAGTGCAGTGCTTCATTTCTGACACGTCAAGGTCTGCGACAATTTCACTTCTCTACGTTATACAGTGTGGTAGCATTTACTGTAATACTGGAAGTAAACAGCACAAATTCCCACACCCAAACTACAGTCCGACAGAAATGAATGTCCAAAGTTTGTGCTGTTTTGCACTGGAGAGACAAGTATATAAACATAGTAGTTATAGTTACAGTGGATTCCACCAATCCACCATCGACCACACCCTCCATCACTCTCTACAATCCACCCTCCGCACTCTACCACACCCTCCATCACTCGGTACAATCCACCCTCACTTGCACCGCACTGAATGCTGGGATTGATCTTCAGCGCTGAGGAGGCGTCGGACGCTCCCTCGTTATTCAGTCAGATCATCACTCAGAATTAAGGCGCCTCATTTTAAGGGAGCTCAGGATTTAGACACGCCCTCTTCTCAGGAGTGTAGGATGACTTTAATTCGTCTGCGTCTCAGTCTTATGAAACACTCATCAGGCTGAAAATGACATTAATTACGTCTCCACTGTTTCTAAATATTAGAATTCTCATCATGTGAACGTATCGCTCCTCGTTTATTACTCTGCAGTCATTACTGTGGTATAATTAAATAAATCCCAGACGCTCAGTTCACTTCAGCTCAGTTCTGTTCAGCTCTTCTTTCTTTTAAAATCCACGAGTTTCACGTCGTCTCGTCTCGTCTCGTATTTTGTTTTGTTTTTTATTATTTTCTCTCTCAATTAAAGCCGTAATGACCGTCTGACAGACGCTCGGGTCCTTCAAAGAAAATCATTTCAGCTCAAACTAATTCACGTAGTTTATTTTCCAGAAGTTTCTGCTCTACAGTTCAGCTCGTCATTCATCTCCAGGACTAAAACACACAGCAATTTATTTTTAATGAATAATTATTATGCGCGGCGTCGTGTACCCGCCCTCCCTCCCCAAAATAACACTAAACACTAAGGTTAATTTCCCTCAGGTTGTTGCCACTTGATTTCTTGATTCTGAAGTCGTGGGCTCATAAAACCCGCTCCTTATTACGTCTCAGCGAGGAGCCAATAATTCCTCCGCTTCGTTATGAAGCCCAGGATCCAACCGAGACCTAATTTGTTTATCGTTGCTGACAACTACAGCTAATCAGTACAGATTGTGCTCGTCTTTATTAGCATACGGAAGAGGCATCGGATGTGAAGAGGCATTTTATTTCTGCATTGTCTCTCTTTATCTCCCAGTTTAGTCGTAGCCAGTTCCTCTTCCTCTGCTGGAGATTCTCGATGGTGTACGAGGAGGGTATATCCTCCTGACACGCCCTTCCTCCCTTCGACTCCTTCTTATCCCCCTGTACTTCGGTGGATCGGTGCGTGAGGTCGGTCTCGCTTACGGAGAGTCACGCGCTGATCTCCACATTCCTACACTTCTGTACAGGCGCCTCGGCCTACTAACCAGGGTCCTTACACAGCCTCGAAAACCCCGCCCACTTTTAGTCCCGTCTTTTCCCACACAGCAGACTGCACTGCCGATTGTGCCCGTTAGGGGGCTCCCAGCCGACTGGTAGCCAAGCAGACATTCAAACTCAGAGAGAGAGGTCTGGATCACGTTCAAGTCGTAGCCTAGTGGTTAAGGTATTGGACTAGTAACCAGAAGGTCGCTGGTTCAAGCCCCACCACTGCCAGGTTGCTGCTGTTGGGCCCTCGAGCAAGGCTCTCATATACTGTAACTGTACTGTAAGTCGCTTTGGATAAAGGCATCTGCTAAATGCCGTGAATGTAAATGGACACCACTTTTAAATAAAGTTCAGGTGTTTCGGTCTCACCATTTGCAACCAGTATGATTTATGGGATCCAGGATCGAATCTCAGCAGTGCTATCAACCGGTCGGGCACACGCAGTAAACAGACGTGATTGGCCTTGTCTGAGGTTTGTTGGGGGTGGTGGCCGAAGCTCTGCGATGGATTGGTACCCCGTCTGGTCTCCATGGACTTTTACTCCCGGTGTTTTTGGTGCAACCGGGCCTGAAGCAATCCTAACCAGGATGAAGCGGTTTATAAAAGAAGCCAACAGTTTAGGGAAACTCTGCCCTGTTCCAGCATGACTGTGCACCTATGCACAAGGCAAGGTCCAAAAGACCAAAAGATGGCATGGGGTGGAAGATCTTTATCTGTCTACACAGAGCCCAAACCAGAACCATACTGAGTACCTTTGGGTAGAACTGGAACTTCAGAAGTGGGCAATAAGGGGAAGCATGCAAGTCAGAATGCAAAAAAATCACATGCAAGTCAGTATAAATACAGAATTTAGTTTGAAGGTGACTCTTCGTGCGCGATACGGATCTCCGTATGAACCAATCAGGTGCAGGTGAAAAGAAGCGGTCGGTACTGCACACATCAAGAGGGGGTGCGTGTTGGTCACGACCCTCCTGGGTCAGGAGAGGAGATCTGCAGCAGTAGAAGGGATATATGATCGGGGAATTGGATACGACTAGATTGGGAGGCAGTGTTGCCAGTTCAAGCTCCACCACCACCAGGTTGCCACTGTTGGGACCCTGAGCAAGGCCCTCGACCCTCAATTGAAACTGAGGGTTTGGATAAAAGCTTTGGTCCGCTAAATGCCGATGTCGAGGTGTTCGAGGGTACGTTTCACTTTGATGAAGTGTTCCTAAACTTTCGTTGGCATTAAAGAGGACAGAATAAGAAACGCCTCGTATTTTTCTCCCCACGTATCCGGGGCTCGGGTGGAAGAGTTCGAGGGGGGCGACATCAGATGAAAAATCCCTAAAGTTGTAGGCAGCGTGTTTCTGTTTGGCTGATCCAAACTGACCGCGTGTTCAAAGCGGCTTCAGATCCTTTCATCCATTTTTCATCAGTGAAGCAGCAGATCCAGGCAGCAGGCCGAGACCCGGGAGAGAAGCAGAGGAGATCCTGAATACTGAGAACTGCAGCAGCTTCTTACTCGGTCCATTACAGAAAGTGCCAGTCCACTGAGGGTCAGCACACGGGCACACGTACAGGGGCAATTTATATTAGCCGTGGCTTCTCACTTGATTTTGGACCGTGTCTGTGGTGATTTGTGCTCGTCCAGTTGAAATAACAAGAGACATGTGGCTTGTTTTGCAATAGATATTCCAATGCATCCCAAATGTTCAGTAAGGTTGAGGTCAGTGTGCAGGTCACTATATAATGAATGTATGTTGAAGAGGGGAACCGTCAGAGTCCTCAGAGAGGGTGTAGGAACTTTCCAAACACAACCGATCAGCCATAACATTAAAACCACCTCCTTGTTTCTACACTTACTGTCCATTTTATCAGCTCCACTTACCATATAGAAGCACTTTGTAGTTCTACAATTACTGACTGTAGTCCATCTGTTTCTCTGCATGCTTTGTTACCCCCTTTCACCCTGTTCTTCAATGGTCAGGACCCCCACAGAGCAGGTATTATTTAGGTGGTGGAAGATTCTCAGCACTGCAGTGACACTAACATGGTGGTGGTGTGTTAGACACAGCAGTGCTGCTGGAGTTTTTAAACACCTCACTGTCACTGCTGGACTGAGAATCGTCCACCAACCAAAAATATCCAGCCAACAGCGCCCCATGGGCAGCGTCCTGTGACCACTGATGAAGGTCTAGAAGATGACCGACTCAAACAGCAGCAATAGATGAGCGATCGTCTCTGACTTTACATCTACAAGGTGGACCGACTAGGTAGGAGTGTCTAAAAGAGTGGACAGTGAGTGGACACGGTGTTAAAAACTCCAGCAGCGCTGCTGTGTCTGATCCACTCATACCAGCACAACACACACTAACACACCACCACCATGTCAGTGTCACTACAGTGTCATAAAAACTTTATTTTATTAAATATTACAACTTTATTCTGGACTTTGACTTAATTTAAACAATGTCAATAATTTAACAGTGGCTCAAAAACAAACATTGAAGTTTTTTCCAGATCTGGGAGGGGGAGGTTGCAGAGGGTCGAGGGTTTAAGCATCATGGTTCACTACTGGTCTGTGGTGTGTTCCTGTAGATAAACGTAGATGTGGCGTTAGGTGTTAGAAGTTAGTGAACCCCTAAGCCTGGCCGCCGAGGTTTTATCTCCACGCTCAGTCCGTCTGATTATTCGTACGTTCACGCGTCCGTCGGTCAGAAACCGCCGAGCTTTACTGACTGATCTGACCTTTAGAACAAAGAGACTCCGTGGAGATTCACGCTGGACCCGAACAGGCTCACGTTCTCGCCGCGCTGAGCGCTCAACACGACTGACCTTCTCGCCGTTTCCCAGCAGCCCCGTGCGCTGGGGTGGGCGGAGCTGAGATAAAGGCGGCGCTGGAGTGTGTCTGATTGTGATGAGTGTGTGGGCTGTGCGAGAGGGATTAGCATGTTTTATCAGGATGATAAATGCGTTCTCACTTCCTCGCCGGCTGCTCCCGGTCGCATTATTACAGCGCATGACCTCGCATCTTGTAAGCATCTGTAGATCTTTAATGGTCAGATAAAAGTGTTAGTTAGTGAGATAATGCACCAGAGCTTGAAGCATCTCTGTTCTGTTTAGGATTCTGGGTTATAGAATCAGATCTTCAGAAGCATTTTCTGGACCAGCTCTCCAAACAAAAGCTTTAGTTTTTATTGTCTTTGTATTTCACACGATTTACCGCACGCTTTTATTTTGTAATCGTGGAGTCGTAGCCAGTTCCTCTTTTTCTGCTGGAGACCCCGATGGTGTACGAGAAGGGTATATTCTCCTGACACGCCCTCCGTCCGACCCCTTCTTATTCCCCCTGTACTCCGGTGGATCGGTGCGTGAGGACGATCTCGCTCACGGAGAGTCACGCACTGATCACGTTTCTCCACTTCTACAGGCGCCTCGGCCTACTAACCAGGGTCCTTGAGGACGCCGCCCACTTTTATTTAGTCTCGTCTTTTCCCACCCAGCAGACTAGTGGCCGATTTTGTCTGATGCACTGACTGCACAGACGACTGGTAGCACAGCTGAGATTCGAACTTGAGGAGTCCCAAGAAATTTCCTGTACACTGGGAGATGGATTATGCATTGCTAAGTTAGCCATCTTTGAATTATTATTATTATTTTATTATTATTATTATTATTATTATTATTATTATTTTATTATTATTATTATTATTTTACTATTTTCATTATTATTATTATTATTATTAATTTTATTATTATTATTATTATTATTATTATTATTATTATTATTATTATTGATGCCCCTGGCATGTACTCCTGAGCATTAATCAGAATTAAATCCCGTTAAGATTAAAAGCTCTTATAGCAGCTCAGGGATTCATTTTATGAAGCTAATATTTAAAATAAACATAAATTAAACTCAGAACGAGCTAAACAGACTCGAGGATTACATCACGCCGTATCTGGCGCTAACATTTGGCCGGGAGGAATCGCTCGCTCCTGCAGTGTTTTTACAGATAAACGAGGCGGCCGCTGCGTTAGGGGTGAATTTTTATTCCCCGTAGCAAAACAAACAGCTAAACCGAGACGATCAGACTTCCTCTGCCTCGTCAGGACCGGGTCTGTCCCCGTTCCTCACCTCGTTTCTCTATTACGGTGCTCTGGGCTTTAATTTAATGCTAGATCTGGACTAAATGGAATGGAAAGCGCGGCGGTTATCAGCGACGATTCTAAACGCTATAAAAAGCAATCAGATCACGCTGCTGATTACACACGCCGCCGCCGCCATGCTTCCTTTTATTTCTTCCATTTGTCCCGACCGGCTTCAGTTTATTTACAGGCAAAACACGTACACACCGTTCCATTAGGTGAGTGTAACCACGGGAACAGTGGGGGCACGGTGGGCGGAGCTTTGGGCTAGCAATCGGAAGGTTGTAGGTTTTAAATTATATAAACGTTGGAATCAGGACATGGACTAAACGAGGTGATTTAGTTGTTGCTCTTGTTTAAATCTAGATTATAGATGGATTTATAAACCTAGCTGTTGTCTGAGCTTTCCCAGAATGCACCATTATATGGACGTCCAGCTTTAAACTCTCGAGGAGGACTTGTCTCTGAGTTGCATCAGCCGTCAAATTTTTGTATTCCGTTTCCGTTAGCAACATCGTAAATCTTTTTGTACAGAATAGAAATCGTAGTGCCAGAGGGTCTGTGTGAGAAGCTATCGACCCGCCCTGCTCCCCTAATACCTCCCTGATCAGCTCCTCAGTAGAGAGGATTCTAATCAGACCTGGAGCTCATAATCTTCAACACCAAATGTATCAATACCAGATCATCTTTAATACCAGATCATCTTCAACACCATATCATAAACACCAGACCGTCAACATCAGATCATCTTCAACACCAAATGTATCAATACCAGATCATCTTTAATACCAGATCATCTTCAACACTAGATTGTATCAACACCAGACCGTCAACATCAAAACATCTTCAACACCGGATCATAAACACCAGATCGTCTTCATCACCAGACCCTCTTTAACACCAGATTGTCTCAATGCCAGACCATCTTCCATCTCCAATCTTTTTTAAATACCAGAACAAACACAAACTTTAGTCTGATTCTGATTCCTCAGTCCCCTCTATAACAGTACATTTACTGAAGCTGGATCAGGAGCAGTTTTCTGTGCTGGTTTGTGGTGGAGGGAGTTAAACAGTGAGTGGTTTAATACTCCTCCTGCCATGATTTATACCGTCACATCCATCATCACCTCACTTCCTGTCTCACCCCCCCCCCCGATCATGTTTACTGTTGTCAATGTAAGTGTTTGTGTTTCTGTGTTACTGTTCTGACAGGATGAATCACGTCTCTTTCCTCCTCACCGCGTCTCATGACTAGCTCACGGTGCCCCACCCTGACCCCGACCCATCCATCATCACAGCAGTGGGTAGATTTATGTACACGTTTACATACACGCTGACGTAAACGTTTCTTTAGTGCTCTTATCTGAAGCAGTAGTGAGTCAGAATGAAACATAAATGCAGCATCACAGCGTCGCTACGTGACTAACAGGAGGACTAATACTGGTCTAGTAGTCAAATCAGACCTCCACTCCTGACACGTGTGCCGTAATGACCACTTCTTTTCAACCAGAGATCTGTATCGTGCACAGAGAGGCATGCACTGATCTTTATTATCCCCCGAGTCTGTGCAGCACCATTAATCAGCCAGCAGAGGGCGTAACCGCAGCAGTTATGAGCAAACTGACGACCTCAAACGAGCCAGATCATCTTCAAGACCAGATTGTCTTTAACACCAGACCATAAACACCAGACCGTCTTCCACACCAGATTGTCTATGACACCAGACCATCCTCAACACCCAATCATCTTCAAGACCAGATCATATTCCACACCATATTGTATTAACACCAGACCATCTTTAAAACACCAGATCATCTTCAACACCAGACCATAAACACCAAATCATTAACACCAGACCATCCTCAACACCCGATCATCCTCAACACCTGATCATCTTCAACACCTGATCATCTTCAACACCAGACCATAAACGCCAGATCATAAGCACCAGACCATATTTAAAACACCAGATCGTCTTCAACATCAGATCGTCTTCAAGACCAGATCATTTTTAACACCATATTGTATCAACACCAGACCATAAACACCAAATCATTAACACCAGACCATCTTCAACACCTGATCATCCTCAACACCTGATCATCTTCAACACCAGACCATCCTTAACACCTGATCATCCTCAACACCTGATCATCTTCAACACCAGACCATCAACACCAGATCATTAACACCAGACCATCCTTAACACCTGATCATCTTCAACACCAGATTGTCTTCAACACCAGACCATAAACGCCAGACCATATTTAAAACACCAGATCGTCTTAAAATTATAAATTAAATTAAATAACAAACAAATTGATCAGCCAAAAGTTAAAAGTAATTTCTTGCATTCAAGATGAAGAGTAACGTGGAAGGTTGGGTGTGGTTCCGGGGTGAAAGCTGTAGCGAGAGCCGGAATTTGGAGAGGAATACGAGGGTGGTTGGTGGTTTAATCTTCTCCTCTTCCTTCATGTGCTGATGTTTTTTCTAATAAAGTGCCAAGAAAAGGGCATAAAAATCCCAGCCTGTCGGGCCCCTCGCTGCCACCCATTAACTGCCCCACACAGAGATCCTTGTCATGGCAGAATTGGCTGCTGGCAGGATGAAATGCGACAGCGGGGCGAGTTTGATGGTTATCGGGCTCCTCGGGGCCACCTTAATCATTCTACCGCTGATGTTTGTCTTCGCAAATAGTCGTGTGTCAAACAGAACTGCAACAACGGGAGTGTTTGATGGACACTTGTTGGACGTCCTGGTCCAGAGCCTTGGCTGAAGGGCACAGAAGATGAAATGGAGTGGAAATGTGTAGGAATTTGCAACCATTTACTTAAAAGCATTAGGCCCAAGGTTCAGGTTGTACTTATCATCAAGAGAAGAGGGGTGTCCACATACTTTTGTTATACACCCATCAGCCATAACATTAAAACCACCTCCTTGTTTCTACACTTATCAGCTCCACTTACCATATAGAAGCACTTTGTAGTTCTACAATTACTGACTGTAGTCCATCTGTTTCTCTACATGCTTTGTTACCCCCCTTTCATGTTGTTCTTCAATGGTCAGGACCCCCACAGGACCCCCACAGAGCAGGTATTATTTAGGTGGTGGATGATTCTCAGCACTGCAGTGATGCTGACATGGTGCTGGTGTGTTAGTGTGTGTTGTGCTGGTATGAGTGGATCAGACACAGCAGCGCTGCTGGAGTTTTTAAACACCTCACTGTCACTGCTGGACTGAGAATAGTCCACCAACCAAAAATATCCAGCCAACAGCGCCCCGTGGGCAGCGTTCTGTGACCACTGATGAAGGTCTAGAAGATGAGCGACTCAAACAGCAGCAATAGATGAGCGATCGTCTCTGACTTTACATCTACAAGGTGGACCGACTAGGTAGGAGTGTCTAATAGAGTGGACAGTGAGTGGACACGGTGTTTAAAACCTCCAGCAGCGCTGCTGTGTCTGATCCACTCATACCAGCACAACACACACTAACACACCACCACCATGTCAGCGTCACTGCAGTGCTGAGAATCATCCACCACCTAAATAATACCTGCTCTGTGGGGGTCCTGTGGGGGTCCTGACCATTGAAGAACAGCAGGGGCTAACAAAGCATGTAGAGAAACAGATGGACTACAGTCAGTAATTGTAGAACTACAAAATGCTTCTATATGGTAAGGGGAGCTGATAAAATGGACAGTGAGTGTAGAAACAAGGAGGTGGTTTTAATGTTAGAAGGTCGCTGATTCAAGCCCCACCACTGCCAGGTTGCAACTGTTGGGCCCTTGAGCAAGGCCCTTAACCCTCAATGGCTCAGACTGTATACTGTAACAGTGCTGTGAGTCGCTTTGGATAAAGGCGTCTGCTAAAATGAGAAATGTAAGGTGGAATCATTATTGCCGTTCCAGCTGCAGGTCCTGATCGAGTGATCCGGGAGCTATAATTGAAAAGCTGTTTCTAATTGACGCATTTGACGCGGAGTACGACTCCCGTGCTTCGCCTCGGCGTTTTCTTTCTCTCTCCGTTGGATCTTCTGTCGTCCTGAACTTAAATGAAACCATACGTCTACTTTTAGTAGCTGTACTCGGCTGCAGACGAACAGACGAACAATGCAAATTGCTTTTAAGTGCCCTTTTCTAAGTAATCTGCTGGTACCTCCAGGGCTTGATCTACCACGTCGGTAATGTCGTTTTTATGTTCTTAGCAACTCCTGTGCTTGCGGCTAACGTTGGGCAGAGAACAGTTGGTGGTTTAATATCAACGCTGAATGTAGAAAAGTTTGAAGCAATTAAGCTTTATGGTTTTGTGTAATTGCTCATTAAAATAAATCTGTACTGGTAGATTCACAACTCTCGGTGTTCTCTGTAGAACCTCCAGTAATAAACTCTGTGGAACTGCCGGGAACCCTGATGACTGAGGAATCTGTCTTGCTGTCAGAAAACATACTTAATATTCTGCGTTTCATATCTGCTATAGCCCTGAGGGTCTGGAGGTGAGTTCTGCTGCTCTACTGTCACAACATCTTCATCTTGTTAAAGAAAGAGATCGGTGATGTTTCTGGTTCATCTATAAAAGCTGCGTAAAAGCATAATGTTTCACCAAGAACTCTTTAAATCATCGTGTTCCTCTTCTTCTTTTAGGGGTTCCGGTTATGCCTGGTTCACACTACACGATTTTTGCCCTGATTTTCGCTTGCCGACCGGTCACCGCTAAATTGGCCGGCTCAGGAGCAACTCGGTGTTCGCTCGGTGCTCACGATTGCTATGTGTGAACTGCTCAACAACTCGATCCGAGCGGCTCGCTGCAGATAAACGTCTAGCTTTTACGCTGCACATCAGCACACAAACTTTGATCTCTCGCTAGTTGTTGACGTGTATTTTTGGACGTGGTGTCATTAAACCCCTCGTCATTTCTCACGTGTGTTTTCATGACTAAACATAGTTTGGGAGACCAGAGAAGCTCGCCTGCGATTCCAGTTGGTGATAGATGGTGAAGTGTGAAAACCACACCGACTTGAAAGACTCCCGATTACAAGAGATCCAGTCGTGTAGTGAGAACTTGGCATTAGGAGTCGCCACAGCGGATCATTCGTCTCCAACGAATCACCCTGTTCTAAACATCCTCCCACATCTATAAACCTCCTCCTCAGCACCTTCTCTGCACATGCTCAGACCGTCTCCAGTTCATCCTACCTGCTTCGTCTCTCTAATAAACTCCGTCACTCACGACGAGAACCTCAGCATCTTCATCTCTGCCACCTTTAGCTCCCTCTCGGGTCCTTCTGTCAGTGCCGACAACCTCCAAGCTGTTTAACATTTCAACATCAGGCCTCGCTAAGGTCATGTAGACTCTCCCTTTCACAAATCACTCCACCCTGCTCGCTCTCTCTTCTTCACCCCTTAACCATAACCCTCAATTATTCTGTACCCTCCACCACAGGCATTCAACTTCCCTTTTATTCCTCTTTCATTCTCCAATGCACACCTCCATCCCTCCAGGATCTCCTCAACCTGTTCCCTTCTCTCAATACAAATCACGTCATCTGCAAACATCATATTCCATTAAAACGTGTCCGTCAGCCTGCCCATGACCACTGCAAACAAGAAAGACCATTAGATTTAACCCGATGCAGACCCACTGCCACTTTAAACCCGTCCATTATTCCTACTGCACATCTCACCGCTGTCACACTGTCCTCATTCATATCTTGCACAACCCTTACATACCTCTCTGCTACTTCCAATTTCCTCCTACAATACCACAGCTCCTCTCTCGGCACCCTATCACAAGCTTACTCTAAATCTACAAAGACACAATGCAACTCATTCCGGCCTTCCCTATACTACTCCATCACAAAAATACTCAAAGCAAACATGGCATCTGTGGCATGAAACCATATTGCTGCTCACAAATAATCCACTTTTCTCAGGCTAGCTTCATGCTGTGGCTTAAGATATGAGATCTTCTATTCTTACTAGTCAGAACCATTACAATTCTCCACTCCTCAGGCATCCTCTCATATTCCAGGGTTCTGTTAAATGATCTAGGCTGCCATCTCTCCTAAACATTTTATGCTTCCACTGGTACGTCATCTGAGCCCACTGCCTTTCCACTCTTCATTCTCTTTATAGCTGCCATCACTTTCTCATTACTAATATCAATGGTTCACCATCTCTACCTCTTCCAACCTTCTCGCTCTCTCTCTCTTTTGCCACTCTTTGCCTTTATGCTGCATCTCCTTGTACTCCTGTGTACTTTCTAGATAGATAGATAGATAGATAGATACTTTATTTATCCCGAAGAAAATTATTGAAATTATTGAAATGATTTCTGCATCTCTCTGCAGATTCCAGTTCGTATCTACCTTCATAAACCTGTCAAGTGATTCCAAATCCTGTAGCGTGAAATCAGATTGTTTTGCAATCAGATTGTGATTGGCAGTTAGAGCGGCGTCGAACTACACTACAGCCAATGAAAACGCAGGATACAGAGTGAGGAGAGACCTGGTGGAGGAGACGCAATTGTGAAAGTAACTGCTGCAGAAAAATACAGTTTCCTCCCGAATACATCGGCACACGCGTAAGCTTTACAGTATTTGTGACCTTATCATCCACGTCAAACCATAATACCCACGTTGCACTGTAAAAATATCTAATTACCTCCAAGTCTGCTGACTATTTTTCGAAGCTAAAAAACCCGTCTCACACGTGGCGTCATTCAACCCCTCGTCACTTCTCGCGTGTGTTTTCGTGACAAAACGTAGTTTGGGAGACCGAACAGACCCGTCTGAGATTCCTCCCGGTGATAGACGGTGTCCGTCAGTCGTGTAGTGTGAAATACGCACCGACTTAAAAGACTCCCGATTACAAGAGATCCAGTCGTGTAGTGTGATCTTAATGTGAACCTCCCAGTGCCTCTCTCACCTGTTCTATGAATTTTGCTGATATCTTCTCAATGCTTAACTTCAGCGTTGTGTGTTTAGATGATGAACACAGGAATCCTACTCATAACTCATTTGCTTGGTCACTGCACGGTTATGCAGTCCTAAAAATGTCTTTGTTATCCACACGGTACAGACAAGCTTGCCAGTCATGAAGCTCTGTACATTTTACTGTACCAAACCCTTACAGTTCACTGTCAACTGCGCAACTGGAAATAAACTGACAGGGACTGAATGACGTTACTAGATGCCAGGTTTCACACAATCACTATATGGCCAAAATAAACATGTGGACACCCATTAGGTTGATGAGTTTGGCCTGTAAGAGCCCTGAACTTAATCCCAGTGAGAACTGAAGACCTTTGGGATGATTTGGAACAGTGATTTTGAGCACAGCATGACATTAGAACCTGGCCTTTTTGACTAAATGGGCACAAATTCCAACAGACCCTGATCCTCCTAACTCTTAGAATGATGGAGGCAGCTCAATTCATGCCTGTAGTTAAAGCTCGTAGTTTTTGAACAGGATGTTCGACAAGGTCAGGGTCTGGTGTCCACACCATACAGTGAATATTCTAATGAACACTGACCTAAAAAAGTCATAAATTTAGAACCAGAGGGAAAAAGTAGGTCTTTGTATCAGCGTGTCCTTATTAAGCAGACAGAGCTGCATAAGTATCCGTGAGTCTAACCTCGTTATCCGGTACGTCCGAATCATGTAAATGAGCGAGTACAGAACAGCCTGCTCCGAACGTTTTCACTGACCTGTACTGTCCCGGGGCTGAACCGCTCTCTGGGTCGCAGCAGCAGGTTTGGGAGGGTCGGGTGGAGGGTCGGGTGGGATGTCGCCGGGCCCCGCGGTGCTGTCTGATCGGCTCCCTGCTGATTCACTTAGTCATTTAGTTACAGGCCCACAAGGTTCCACGGTCAGCCTGGACTGACATGGCAATTCATCTAGTTTAAACCGGCGGCTGACGTCCCGGCAGACCCGAGGGACCCTGGGAACACACACATGCACACACACAAGCACAGCAAATTATTACTGCTAACAGGTTTATAAAAGTAATAGCATGCTTCCAGCTTTGTGGCAACGGTTTAGGGATGGACCTCTATTGTTCCAGCAGTTCCAGCATGATTGTCCAGCAAGATTCATGTCGCAGCATCGCAGTTCGTTTAGTTTAAACATCTACATGGCAAATGTATTTAACTGGGTGTGGTTGTTGGTGCCAGGAACAGCGAAAGTCCTGAGATTTATCCGTGCGTGTCTCTGCACTTATGCAGAATGCTGGAGTGTAAGAACATCCAGTGAGTAGCAATTTTGCAAGTGGAAATAGGCTCCAGTAATAGGACTTGTGTCCTATTATTGTTCAGGTTGTTGGTGGTGTAATAGTGTGGCCCATTTCACACACACAAGCTCAGCAAATTATTATTGCTAACAGGTTTATAAAAGCAATAGCATGCTTCCAGCTTTGTGGCAACGGTTTAGGAATGGACCTCGTCTGTTCCAGCAGTTCCAGCATGATTGTCTAGCAAGATTCATAAGGACATGGTTTAATAAATAAGAGGTCAATAAACCCTGAAGGACGCCTTTAAGATAACCCTAAACATTGTCCACGAGTCCCACCTGACCACACAAATTCTATTATGACTGAATATAACAACAAAGAAATGATAATGCCCATGGGTTTAGAATGTAAGGGCCAACATAGCCAGGCGTCTATAAACTTTTGGCCATATAGTGTATATTATAAAGTAAAATGGGTGCACAGCTTCAGGTTCCTGAGTTTGGAATGTTCTTCCTGTGTCTACTGTTTGTGTTTTTGTGTAACAGCACTGCCTGAATTCTAGGGGTTCGAATCCCAGGCTGGGCGCACATGGTGTAACGTGAACCTAACCATTTGAAAAGGAGTGGAGGCACATCTGTGCACCCTTAGTGCCGGTCCCATGCCCGGATAAACAGGAGGGTTTGGTGAGAAAGAGCATCCGGTGTAAAAACGGTGCCAAATAAAATATGTGGATGAATGATCTGCTGTGGCGCCCCCTAATGGGAGCAGTCGCAACTTTAGTTCTGTTCTGTCTCCCTAAAACAATAAGTAGATTGTCTACTCCACAGTTCTGGTTTAGTTACGCTTGTTTTACATGTACATTGTAGACAGGGGGCGCTGTGGTGGCGCACTGGTAAAACACAGGCTGAATCTCAGCTCTGCTACCTGCACGCCGGGCACCTATACAGACGACATAATGATCGGCTCATCCGAGGATGGGAGTTCTGAAAGGGATTCGTCATAACTGCTGTAACTACGACCTCTGCTGGCTGATCGATGGTGCCGCACTGAACAGAGACGGGGGATAATGGAGATCAGTGCATGACTCTCTGTGCGCGATACAGATCTCTGTATAAACCCATCCAGTGCAGGTGAAAAGAAGTGGTCGGTGTTATAGTCATGGTTATCCTCGGTCAGGAGGATACAATTTGATGTAAGTAGCTTGGGATTAAATTTGGTCGGACCAAATCTGCATCTATAAATCATATTTCTATATTTTATTTCCCCTCTTTAAAAATACTACTGTATGTGTTTAACGTAAATAATAATAGTAATAATAATAAATGCACCATGTTCACTCGGATAATGATTTAAATTCTGCAGATGTTATACTCTCCACCTCACTCTCAGTACAGATGAACTGAAGCCAGCGATCAGTCACCGTCTCACCTTTCCTGCGATGTATCATCATTTATTTAATTCCCTGATCCTACAAGTCATCCATCTTTAAGCCTGTATGAGCATTTTTATTAGATTGTGTGTGAAATATACTTTGCAGAATATTCGATGAGTCTACTGTTCCTCCGCCGCGGTGAGCCGGGTTTGTGTACACGGGAGGCGTCCAGGCTTTATTATGGGCATTTATCAAAGTGATCAGATGCCGTACCTGGACCGAATGATAATGCAATAATGCGATCGGCGCTGATAATTCGGGCAGCCGTAATGATCCGAGGTGTCGGGCCGGGAGCCCAGGGGCCCGGGAGCTTCTCGAATTGTGGTCCCTCCTGTTATGGAGGTGATTATAATGATCTGGTGTAACGATCAAGCCGCAATAAACGAGTCATGAAATTTTAGCTTCTGATTAACTGTCAGATAAATAACTGTGACTAACGGTTTTGTCATTCTGTTCCAAAACGCTGTTATACTCTCAGCGGCCAGTTTATTAGGAACGCTGCCCAGTCATGTCACAGCATCGCAGATTGTTTTCTGTATTGTATTTAACTGGGCGTGCTTGTTGGTACCAGGAACGGTTAAAGTCCTGAGATTTAAGTGTGTCATTCTCTGCAGTTAGATACAATGCTGGAGTGTAAAAACA
The DNA here is from genome assembly GCF_030014385.1 of Trichomycterus rosablanca. NCBI lineage: Eukaryota > Metazoa > Chordata > Actinopteri > Siluriformes > Trichomycteridae > Trichomycterus > Trichomycterus rosablanca. The sequence continues at coordinate 40,157,994 of NC_085996.1, forward strand.
TCCAGTAAGTAGCAGTTCTGCAAGTGGAAAAAGGCTTTAATAACAGTGTCCTATTATTGTTCAGGTTGTTGGTGGTGTAATAGTGTGGCCCATTTTACCACCACCCCAAGTGAGCATGGTTTCAATAGCGCCACCTAGTGTCTTTGTAATATTTTGGTTTACGTTTACTCCAAAGCGACTTACAATTATGACTGAACACGATTTTGAGCAGTTGAGGGTTAAGGGCCTTGCTCAGGGTCCCAACTTGGCTGTGGTGGGGCTTGAACCGGCAACCTTCTGATTACCAGTCCAGTACCTTAACCACTGAGGTATCACTGCCCTACGTGGTGAGAAGTCTGCAGCAAATTCAAAATGCAATCATGTCAGTTTAATTCATTCATTCACTGTTTTACCAGCGCTTTATCCTGGTCAGGGTCACAGTGGGATGCAGGAAACACCCCGGACATCTGGAGAACATGCAAACTCCACACAAGAAGTACCCGTACCGCTCCACATGGGATTCGAACCCAGGTTCTATCTGCGGTGAAGTGACAGTGCTACCCACCTAGCCACCCTAAATGTAAATACATCTTATGAAGCTTGAGTTTTGTGCCACATCACGGTTTCTCTTAATTACCTGACATTATTTTTCTCTCTTTATCTCCTACATCAGCATCAAGTCTTATTCAGTGACAAGCATCTTATTCCTTGTTCTCCGTTCATAAGCATTCATAAGCATGCAGCATGTCATTTACCCTAAACCATCCTAATCCCACAAACAGACAGGAATGAAATGATGAATAGCCCGCGGCTCTCTAACTAGTTTAGCTGAACGGCAATCCGGTAAACGATGCCAATCATTTCAGACGGTAATCCCTAATGAATGTGTATGTACAGGATTCGAATTAAATAATGTTCCTCACATTTTGTTGATTTGAAATAGAGTTCTTATTATGCAAACAAAACACCCACTCCACAAACACAGAGGGGTATGGATTTGGTAGCATCCTGAAAGAGAACATAAATATTATATAACATGTAACACACAACCCACATTTCCAGAAACGTTGGGACATTTTTGATATCCGTTCTTCCAGAAAGCATCCTGAAACCGTGGACCCATCTGACCACAGCACACGTTTCCACTAGTGCAATAATGCAATAATGCGATCTGCGCTGATAATTCGGGCTGCCGTAATGAGCCGAGGTGTCGGGCCGGGAGCCCGGGAGCTTCTCGAATTTTGGTCCCTCCTGTTATGGAGGTGATTATAATGATCTGGTGTAACGATCAAGCCGCAATAAACGACCGGGTCCATCGAGTCATGAAATTTTAGCTTCTGATTAACTGTCGGATAAATAACTGTGACTAACGGTTTTGTCATTCTGATCCAAAACGCTGTTATACTCTCAGCGGCCAGTTTATTAGGAACGCTGGAACGCTACCCAGTCATGTCGCAGCATCGCAGATTGTTTGCTGTATTGTATTTAACTGGGTGTGGTTGTTGGTACCAGGAACGGTTAAAGTCCTGAGATTTATACGTGCCAGTCTCTGCACTTAGACAGAACGCTGGAGTGTAAAAACATCCAGTGAGTAGCAGTTCTGCAAGTGGAAATAGGCTTTAATAATAGAACTCCTACTCACTATTAATAATAGTGTCCTATTATTGTTCAGGTTGTTGGTGGTGTAATAGTGTGGCCTATTTCCCTAATAAGTGAGCATGGTTTTAATAGCGCCACCTAGTGTCTTTGTAATATTTTGGTTTACGTTTACTGCATTTAGCCGACGCTTTTATCCAAAGCGACTTACAATTATGACTGAACCCATCTGACCACAGCACACGTTTCCACTAGTCTTTAGTCTTTTGGTCCATCTGAGATGAGCTCGGGTCCAGAGAACTAAACGTTTCTGTAAAGCAGGGGTGTCAAACTGAAGGCCAGTGGGCCAAAACCGGCCCGCCAGGTCATTTTATGTGGCCCGCGAGAGCTTAAAAGACGTACGATCGTCGTGATGGTTCGAGTCGTTACAGAGATGCACTTATAATTTAACAGGACCCCGGCACCTTTAAGCGGCAACCGTTGACATCGTAGTCATGGCAACTAACTTTGAGCTTTGCTAAGAAGCCATGTCACATTTACGTTTTAGCGGCAGAAGAACGCGCGGTAACGTCAGTAGCATGAACAATAATAAATAGACGTTAATTCTCCTGTTAGTAGTAGACGTTTATATTCTCAGTTTTTTGTAAGTGTTTAGCGAGAACGTTACAGCGCTTCAGTTACGTAATTAAATACGGTCGTTACCGTTACTATAGCAATCAGTATTTTTACACACAATGCTAACTGGTTAGTGCTCGTTTACGTTTGGTTAAGTTTCATATTGTACTAGATGTAACACTTAACTACAGCTGTGTGTCTGTACTGTATTATGTTTATTGTTTGTATTTTGTAGTTTTACTCCAATCTGATGCACACAGTGTATCACACAGCTGGGAAGCAAATAAAACCAGAGCTGTCTGTCTGTCTGTCTGTCTGTCTGTCTGTCTGTCTGTCTAGCTGTCTAGCTGAGTAAGGTGGAAAACTCTCAGCGAGGGCAGAACAATTGTCTTAAAATCCACTGTAAAATCCTACATAACCTGCATCTCCCACAATGCATGCCGATTTTGTGACCTGCAGTGACCGCATCCCGCCACTAGATGGCAGAGTTTCCACATCAGCGTTTAACTGAGGCAATCCTCCAACAAGAGATGATGAGAAATATTTACAAATAATCCCAAAATGTCCAATAAGAGAAAATTGAAGCAGAAGGAGGAAATTTAATGAAAGATGTGAAAGTGAAAACAAGTTTGTGCTTCAGGAAGAGAAAGCGGTGCGTCTCGTGTGTTATGAGGCGTGTCTGTGGTAAAGGAGGACAATATAAATGTAGATATACGTTATAAATATACAGAATAAATTTGGCATTTTGACACCAAACACAGAATTTAGCCTGCAAGAAAAACAACAAATTATCCAAGAATTAAAAGGCGACTCCAATCACAGCAGGATACGTTACAATCGACCCTTTGAGGGCCACCATGATGCAGCGGTGGACTGTTTTAAGTAACAACGGTTTTCTGAAACACCCCCAAGCCCATGTGGCTACATTTATCACAGTAGCACGACAGTTTCTCACACATTCAACACTGGTTTCTGGCTTTGCCCATCTCCAGATTTCCTGAATCTTTCCACAATGTCATGTACAGTAGATGGTGAAAGACTTAATGATGTGCAAATCTCACAGTGAGAAATGTTCTTTTTGAACTGATTGATTCTCTCCTGAAGTTTGGAACACAGTGGTGAGCCACGTCGCATCATTGCTTGTACAGACTGATCCACACAGAAAGAACCTGCTCAAGTCCTTCTTGCTGTGCCACCCACCGAACCACCTTAAATGTAAATATATCTTATGAAACTTGAGCTTTTATTCGATTCATTTGTGCCACTTCACTGTTTTTCTTAATTACCTGAAATTATTTCTCTCCATTTATCTTCTACACCAGAATCTCTGAATCTTTTCACAATATTATGGACAGTAGATGGTGAAACACTTAAATCATTCACAATCTTGCAGTGAGAAGTGTTCTTTTTGAACTGATTGATTATCTGCTGAAGTTTGGAACACGGTGGTGAGCCACGCCCCATCACTGCTTGTACAGATTGATCCACACAGAAAGGACCTGCTCAACCTGGGAATCAAACCCAAGTCCTTCTGGCTGTGCCACCCTTAAATGTAACCACCTTAAATGTAAATGTTATATTTTTTATTCGATTTATTTGTGCCATGTCACAGTTTTTTCTCAATTACCTAAAATTACTTTTCTCCTTTTATCTTCTAAATCAGATTTTGTGAATCTTTTCACAATATCATGTACAGTAGATGGTAAAATGACCTGAATTATTTGCAATCTCTCATTAAGAAATGATTTTTTTTAACTGACTGATTCTCTGCTGAAGTTTGGAACACAGTGGTGAGCCACGCCTCATCATTGCTTGTACAGACTTGTCCTTTGGTGGATCCTTTTATACCCGATCATGATTCTGCTCATTGTGGAAACTTTCAAACACTAGAACGTTCAATGTGAAAATTCTCTGATTTTTTTTCTATTTTTTTACTGCTACTGCCAACATAAAAGCTCTATAACCGACAGAGAGACGCACTTCTCCTCCGCTTTGACTTTAGGCTTTAGGAGGGATCAGAGAGAAAACACTTTGTGAAAGTCAGCCAGATCATAACTTTGTGATGTGTCTGAGAAACCAGACCTGGGGCAGACGAGAGCCGGGTGGCACGAGGTCAGATCAATGAGGCAGAGCCAGGAGTGGATGAGTAATGTGTTTCGCCCACGACATCCCCCCTGCGCCCGTGTCAGGAGGTACGAGGTGAAGGATTTCAGTAGAACTTCTGCCATCGCTGCTACTAACAGGAGCTGAACTGTGGTTACTGTAGATACTGTGGTTAAACAAATACGTTAAATATCAAAACGTCCAGTCACCTCGTCCTGCTGCAGGAAACAGTGATACCCACTGCACCAACGTGCCACCCAAAAAACCCAAAATTATTATTATCATATTGTATTACTACTACTTTTATTATTATTATTATTAATGTTGTCTTTATTATTATCTTTATTGCTAATATTTTACTTTGTTATTATTATTTTTTTATTATTATTATTTATAATTATTGTTATTGGTATTATTATTACTATTATTATTATTATTACTATTATTATATTACTACTACTTTTATTATTATTATTATTTAGTGTTGCTGTTGTCTTTATTATTATTATTGTCTTTATTACTATTATTTTTCTTATTGTTATTACTTTTATTATTGTAGCTGTGATTATTGTTATTATTATTATTACTATAATTATATTACTACTATTTGTATTATTATTATTATTTAGTGTTGTATTTTTTATTATTATTATCTTTATAACTATTTTTCTTATTTCTTATTATTATTTTAGTTGTGATTATTGTTATTTTTACTATTATTATTATTAATATTATTATTTTTACTATTATTATTATTGTTGTTATTTTTATTATTATTATTATATTACTATTACTTTTATTATTATTATTATTGTAGTTGTGATTATTGTTATTATTATTATTAATATTATTTTTACTATTATTATTAGTATTATTGTTATTATTTTTTATTAGTAGTATTATTATTTACAATTGTTGTTACTGGTATTATTATTATTATCTTTATTACTATTCTTATTTTTCTTATTGTTATTATTTTTATTACTATTGTAATTATGATTATTTTTGTTTTTATTATTTTACTATTATTATCATTACTACTACTACTATTATTTTTTATTATAATTATTACTAATATTGTTCTCATTATTATTACTATTATAACTTTTATTATTGTTATTAAGTCAAGTTGAAGCACCTGAAGATGAATTTTATGGCATCTTCCCCCCTCCGCTCTCTGAGAGCTGATTTATCAATATTTATCTAAACTTTACACCGTGTGTTTTTACCCCACATTCCTACTGTGACCCGTAACTAAAACAGATAGGTTTAATTTTGGAAAAGATGCCAGGCTAATAAAACAACCCTTCAGTTGGCAGCGGGGGGAGGAATGGTAAATGACACGTGAGCACGAAAACTGGATTGAAGGTGGTGGGTTGATTGGAAACCAGGGAACGTTCCTTAGCACCAAAAGAAAAGAAGTAAGTGTGTTTTGTGTTCCAGAATTCGGCTGCTTGTGTTTATTTCTCCAGGGCATCAAATAAATAAAAGTCCAAAAAAAGAGAGTTGTTCATCTGGCGTCTGTCCTCCCTCGTACTTTCTGCTTCTGATCCTCCATAAATCTCCAGAAGTTCTCATCAGACGAGTGCATCAAATGATTTTCTAATCTGCCGCAGTGATTGATTACGGTGCCAAGTGTAAATGAAAGTGTAATTCTGAACGTGGTGAATATCAGAGTCGTCTGAACTAAAGTAAAATCATTCAGCTTCTCTATTATCTCAGAGATATAAAATAATAAGAACAGGAACAAAGTTATAATAGAGTTTTCTTAGAGAATTCAACAGTGATGAAACGTTCTATTCAATTAATCAAACGATTCTGAATCAAATACATCTGATTCAACTATTTGATTCCTCTAATGGCAGTTTAGAGCACTTTGTTAGTTTTTGTTTTTATTAAAAGCACATTTTATTTAAATAATATGGACAGCACATTATTTAATCTATGCATAATTTCCTTGATTCTATTACTGGTGAGGTGGCACAGTGGATTAGCTGGTAGAATTGGTGCTGCACAGCAATGTAAAACCTGGAGCTCCGGGTTTAGTGCTCAATATTAGCCAATAATAATAATATTAATTTATATATCATACTTCATTACTGTAAAGTAATTCCCCTGTTTATTAATAATAATAGAATTTTATTTATAAGCGCCCTTTAAGGTAACAAAGAACACCTAAACTATTCAAGGCTAATCGCTAGTGCTAATCGCTAATTGCAAACATATAACCCTGAACTAATCTGTCCTGATTATCTAAATCAGTGGTTCTCAAACTTTTTAGACCAAGTACCACCTATTATCAAACCAAAACTTCCAAGTACCACCTATGTTTCTCATCACAGAACCACATATGGAACACATTAATTAGGTGTGTGTGTGTATACTGTATATTAGTGATGGGAATTATGGCTTCTTGAAGGGAGTCGGATCTTTTGGCTCGGTTCCTTTTAAAGAGCCGTTCAAAAAAATGGCTCTTCGTTCTTCGGGAGGCGCTACTGGGTAAACTATAAGACCCCGATATTAATATCAAATTTTGCTACTTTGCCTTAAATGTATTCCTAATTCAAACAACACTTACATGAGAAAAAAAGATTTATTTTAAAAGGAATAAAACTACAGAGAAGAGACAGACTGTGGTTACATTGCATTAAGTTTCAGAAAAATCCTCTCTTGTATTTAACACAATTAAACAAGTTTATAGTTTATTTCTCAATTATTTGTCATTATACTACTAGCTCTCTGTGTGTGTGTGTGTGTGTGTGTGTGTGTCGCTCTCCGTGATACTTAGTGTTTCGGATTTGAATATCGACAATAAACAGCTCTTATTACAATTTACGATTAATTCCCTCTACTGATGTGAAGCTGAATGGGTGGATTACAGTCTAGAACTGCGCAGAAATAAAAGACTCGGTTCCTTTCGTTCATTTCAAAGATCCGTTCAATAGAATCGGATCGTTCGCGAACGACTCATCACTAGTATATCTGCAGTTACCACTGAGCATTTCAGTGAGTGCGCCTGTTTAGCGGAGCAGCCTCGTGATGTCAGGAACGAGATCAGTGAGATTCAAACGCAGATCTGCTCTGATAAAAGCGAGAGAGCTACTGATAACTTTACTGATAACTTTACTGATAACTTTACTGATAACTTTACTGATAACTTTACTGATAACTTTACTGATAACTTTACTGATAACTTTTCTGAAATTTCGAGATGGAAACCGCGAACGTGAAGTATAGACGTAATGAAGTACGGTGGCTGCGTAGCCCCGAATATTTTTAAAAACACATTTGTTTTAATTAAACTGATTTTATTAAAACATAATTATAAGAACTTTGAAACAGATTTTATTAGTAATTTCCAATTTTTTTTAAAAATTTTTTTTTATTTATAATTATTACATTATTTATTTTTTCGGTGCATGTAGTTACTTTTCCGAGATTATCTGGCGTACCACCTCGTGCTGCTTCACGTACCACCAGTGGTACGCGTACCACAGTTTGAGAACCACTGATCTAAATGAAACAAGAATGCTAACTACTAAGCTAAAGACTACACTAAGCTAACTTTAGGCACTTAGACATAAAACATACAAACAAGACCATAAAAACATGAGATCAAGAAAGATCTCAGACCCCAACAATGAGGGCCTCAGACCCAAAAAAGAGGACATCACACCACAAAAAGGAGGAACATCAGACCCCAAAAAGGAGGAACATCAGACCTCAAAAAGAAGGGCATCAGACCCCAAAAAGGAGAATATCAGTCTAAAGCGCGATGCTGGCGAGCGTGCAGAAATAAAGGAAGTCTGAATAAACCGGAAAATGTGACAACAGCTATTCAGAGTGGCGCTCTTCATCATCATAATGGAGCTAAATGAAGGTCTGAGGGTTCCTGCCAGAAGCTTAATGGTTCTGAGAGGTGGTGGGGTCGTCCTCGGGACTCTGGGTTTGATACAAAGCATGAATCAGCACTACAGTACAGTACAGTACAGTACAGAGATGTTTAAAAGGACATCTGACCCCAAAATGGAGGACAACAGACCTTAAAAAGGAGAACATCAGACCCCAAAAAGGTGGAACATCAGACCACAAAAAGGAGGAACATCAGACCCCAAAAAGGAGGACATCAGACCCCCAAAAAGGTGGAACATCAGACCTAAAAAAGGAGGAACATCAGACCACAAAAAGGTGGATTATCAGCCCCCAAAAAGGAGGAACATCAGACCCCAAAAAGGTGGATTATCAGCCCCCAAAAAGGAGAACATCAGACCCCCAAAAAGGAGAACATCAGACCCCCAAAAAGGAGGAACATCAGACCCCAAAAAGGAGGACATCAGACCCCCAAAAAGGTGGAACATCAGACCCCAAAAAGGTGGAACATCAGACCCCAAAAAGGAGGAACATCAGACCCCCAAAAATGTGGAACATCAGACCCCAAAAAGGAGGACATCAGACCCCCAAAAAGGTGGAACATCAGACCCCAAAAAGGAGGAACATCAGACCCCCAAAAAGGTGGAACATCAGACCCCAAAAAGGAGGAACATCAGACCCCAAAAAGGAGGAACATCAGACCCCCAAAAAGGTGGAACATCAGACCCCAAAAAGGAGGACATCAGACCCCCAAAAAGGTGGAACATCAGACCCCAAAAAGGAGGACATCAGACCCCCAAAAAGGTGGAACATCAGACCCCAAAAAGGAGGAACATCAGACCCCCAAAAAGGTGGAACATCAGACCCCAAAAAGGAGGAACATCAGACCCCAAAAAGGAGGAACATCAGACCCCCAAAAAGGAGGAACATCAGACCCCCAAAAAGGAGGACATCAGACCCCCAAAAAGGTGGAACATCAGACCCCAAAAAGGAGGACATCAGACCCCCAAAAAGGTGGAACATCAGACCCCCAAAAAGGAGGACATCAGACCCCCAAAAAGGTGGAACATCAGACCCCAAAAATGGTTATTAAAACTTCGTAATTAATGAGCATTCCAGGGTCAGACGTTCCACAGTTAAGTGGTGGACGTCCTCACGGTTTACTTTAACGTGTTCATAAGCTAACAACAGGAAAATGAATTATGATCGTTACGAGCGGCCGTTCGCTTCCAAACGAGGACGAATACGGGTTTGTTCAAGCGTCACGCCGAACTGCGGACAGGCGGATAAAAAATTTGGACACCCTAGGATCAGCTGATGATGACAAGAGACATGAAGGGCGTGACAGGAAAACAAATAGAAAAGAGCGGTGCCACGCCGAGCCCCTCTTTTCCCGTCGCTCAGTAAAATGATTTCCGTGTTTTCAGCTCTGTTTGTGTTGCCTTTTATTAAAGCTAATGGAACGTATATAATATTTACCATGCTGCTGGAGCCTGACTTCATTTTACCTGCAGGTGAGAGGAAAAGTGAAAAATCTCATCGCACGCCGCACGGACCAGTGGAGCATGAAGAGGCTGAAAAGTGCTTTTAAATGTGAGGAGCAGTAAATCAGTGATAGAATCAACCAGAAGCTTTCGGCTGTGAGAGACAGAGACTCGCTGTGAGGTGAAATATCAAGGTGTCCATAAACTTATGGTAACTTTGGTCCTTCTCAATACTCGTTTAATCATTTATTTTTTTAGTGTCTGCTTTATTAGGGAATGTGGCTCTTTGGATGCCGCCTGAAAACACGGTGCATGGCAGGTACTCCAGTTGGGACAGTGCTAGTCCTGTGGATGGAGCTTTGGGCTATCAAACCTTATACAAACATTATATTAAAACAAATACATCTAAATGTTTAATAAAATAGAGTTCCAGACTTTAATGCTGCAAATAAAAAAAAACATCATGCAAATTACGTCTGATTTATTCATGAAATTACTGACACGGGTTAAAACAATCCGTTTCAATAACAGAGCCATAACAAACACCCTAAACCAGGGGTGCCCAATACGTCGATCGCAGTCGACCAGTCGATCACACAGTACACGCTGGTAGATCGCACCTCATTCAAACAGGTCAACGTGATTGACATGAAATGTGGCCAGTTTGCACTATTTTTGCATTTTTCCTTCTGTAATACCTGGTTCACACTACACGATTTTTGGCCTGATTTTTGCTTGGCGACTGGTCGGCGCTAGATTTGCCGGCTCGGGAGCAACTCGGCGTTCGCTCGGCGATCGAAACTCGGCTCTCAATCACTATGTGTGAACTACTCAACAACTCGATCCAAGCGGCTCGAGCGAGATTTGTAGCACGTCAGATATCTGGATCTGAGTTGCCCGACTGGCAATGAGTGCTATGTCGAACAGCCAATGAGAACGCAAGATACGGTGTGAGGGGAAACGCAGGGGAGGATATAGTAATATAGTTTATATCAGAATACATCAGCACACACACAAGTTTTACAGTATTTCTGACCTGATCGTTCTCTACAAAACACCCACGCTGCACTGCAAAAATATTATCCTCCAACTCACTATAGAGCAATCAATGCTGCTCGTGTTGCCAAATCCACTCAGATTCATTTATTTTTCCTCTTTGCTTTCATGCTGCACATCAGCGCACAAACTTTGATCGCTCGCTACTTGTTGACGTGCATTTTTGGACGTGGTATCATTAAACCCCTCGTCACTTCTCACGTTTGTTTTCGTGACGGAACGTAGTTTGGGAGAGCAGAGAAGCTAGTCTGAGATTCCAGTTGGTGATAGATGGTGTAGTGTGTGACCCCCTATCACCGATCAGTCGTGTAGTGTGAAATACACACCGACCTGAAAGACTCCCGATTACAAGAGATCCAGTCGTGTAGTGAGAACTGTATAGCGACCTGACCTGTTAGTGAAGATGAGAGTGCAAACAAGCACAAAGAAACCAAAAACGCTTCGATTCGGGCAGAAACACTGCAGGGGTCCAGTTATATCAAACACAGACATGGACAATTTAGTGTCTCCAATTCACCTCACTTACACGCCTTCTTGCTGTGAGGCGACAGTGCTACCCACTGAGCCACCGTGCCGCCCCCCAGTCAGTGAAACTGGTTCAATAATCTACACGTGAAAGGTTCATTAATCCAGCGGTATTCCGCTCAGGACAGGAATTCCACATAATAACTCACAACTTATTTTGAGATTAATGATGAGTTATGCGAGGAGAAAAAAAGAGCACTTACTATAACATAGTATATAACAGACGTATTGAATGGGCACAAATTCCCATAGATACATCCCAAAATTCATGTAAAAAGCCTTCCCAGAAGACTGGAGGCTGGTGTATGGGGAATCTTCTTACTGATGTGTCCACATACTTCTGGTAATTATGAAAATAGTTTTTTGTTAGCCGTTGTTTTATTGAGAAGAGAAATAATCTGCCACCCGTCCACCCCACCCACACAGACAGAGGAACGAGGTCGCGGCCCTCTCAAGGACTAAAGCGCGATGCTGGCGAGCGTGCAGAAATAAAGGAAGTCTGAATAAACTGGGAAATGTGACACCAGCTATTCAGAGTGGCGCTCTTCATCATCATAATGGAGCTAAATGAAGGTCTGAGGGTTCCTGCCAGAAGCTTAATGGTTCTGAGAGGTGGTGGGGTCGTCCTCGGGACTCTGGGTTTGATACAAAGCATGAATCAGCACTACAGTACAGTACAGAGACGTTTAAGAGGACACCAGACCCCAAAAAGGAGGAACATCAGACCCCCGCAAAAAGGAGGAACATCAGACCCCCCAAAAAGGAGGAACATCAGACCCCCCAAAAAGGAGGAACATCAGACCCCCGCAAAAAGGAGAAACATCAGACCCCCGCAAAAAGGAGAACATCAGACCCCAAAAAGGAGGAACATCAGACCCCCCAAAAAGGAGGAACATCAGACCCCCCAAAAAGGAGGAACATCAGACCCCCCAAAAAGGAGGAACATCAGACCCCCGCAAAAAGGAGAAACATCAGACCCCCGCAAAAAGGAGAACATCAGACCCCAAAAAGGAGGAACATCAGACCCCCACAAAAAGGAGAACATCAGACCCCAAAAAGCAGAACATCAGACCTAGTCAGGATCGTGTCTACAGCACACAACATTAAAACCTTAATTGATTTAATTGACGATTAAACACCTTTAACAAATGCCTGTACACATCATTCATTCATCCATCCACAGGTTTATCCTGGTCAGGGTCGCAGTGGGTCTGATGAATTAAACAAAAGGCAGGAAACACACCAAACAGGTTGCCAGTCCATCACAGGACACAGACTCGAGGAGAACGTGCAAACTCTACACAGAAAGAACTCTAATCGGCCTGCCACAGACTCAAACCCAGGCACTTTTTGCTATGATGTATATTGTCAAAGCAATTAGGGGTTAAGGGCCTTGCTCAAGGGCCCAACAGTGGCAACCTGGCAGTGGTGGGGCTTGAACCAGCAAGCTTTGGATTACTAGTCCAGTACCTTATCCGCTAGGCCACAACTGTCCCTAGCAATGTATTATATTTCATTTACATTTTTGGCATTTAGCAGATGCTTTTATCCAAAGCGACTTACAATATTCTCAAGCAATTGAGGGTTAAGGGCCTTGCTCAAGGGCCCAACAGCAGCAACCTGGCAGTGGTAGGGCTTGAACTATCAACCTTTGGATTACTAGTCCAATACCTTATCCGGTAGGCTACAACTGCCCTACAGTTATATAAGTTATGGGCCAAAATGCAGAGAGTAACCATCCATATTTATGTGGACAGAGCATATATTTATATATTTATTTATTGGCTGAATTATTGTAGCGTGATGAATAATTAAATATCTTGTGTAATGAAAAACTAATTAGTCTGGCAATGTGTGCAAGATAAAAATACTCTTATTATTCTGCTAAAGCACCCACACAGCACACAGCACACACAGCACACACAGCACACACCACACAGCACACACAGCACACACCGCACACACCACACACAGCACACAGCACACACCGCACACCGCACACAGCACACACAGCACACACCACACAGCACACACAGCACACAGCACACACAGCACACACAGCACACAGCACACACCACACACAGCACACACCACACACAGCACACACAGCACACACAGCACATAGCACACACCGCACACAGCACACAGCACACAGCACACACAGCACACACCACACACAGCACACACAGCACACAGCACACAGCACACACAGCACACACCACACAGCACACAGCAGCTCATACAGCTCAGCCCTGAGTGAGAAAAATAGCAGCACAGCTAGAAACAGATCACTTCATATAAAAAATGACCATATGAGGATATAAAACACTATATTTATGAATACGTTAACAGCAGAATACTGTTAAAGATATCCCAAATCTTCATTCCAGGTCTGAATGAGATGTTCAGAGCCTTAACGAGCAGGTAACAGTAATGACGTGAGCTCTTAATTATCAATTTTAAGATTTAGATTTAATTGACGTTTAAGCACCTTTAACAAATGCCTGTGCACATCATTCATATATTCACAGTTTTACCACTGATTTATCCTGGTCAGGGTTGCAGTGGGTCTGATGGATTGGGCGAAAGGCAGGAAACACCCCAGACAGGTCCATCACAGGACACACTGACACAGGGAGAACATGCAAACCCCAAACAGAAAGAACCCTATTCGGCTGGCCACAGAATCCAGGCTCTTCTTGCTATGACGCAACAGCACCACCCCACTGCACCACCCTAAACTATTCGGCCCGGCTGTCGAGTTGGATGCCGGAGGTGATTCTTCATTTATTTTTACACTTTTAATAATAATTATTCAGCACAATGACTTGAATAATACACCGACCAGGTATAACATTATGAGCACTGACAGGTGAAGCTGACAGGTGAAGTGAATAACACTGATTATCTCTTCATCACAGCACCTGTTAGTGGGGGGGGATATATTAGGCAGCGAGTGAACATTTTATCCTCAAAGTTGATGTTAGAAGCAGGAAAAATGGGCGAGCGTGAGGATCTGAGAGAGTTGTGGGGTGTGTCCCGGTCTGCAGTGGTCAGTATCTATCAAAAGTGCTCCAAGGAAGGAACAGTGGTAAACCGGCGACAGGGTCATGGGCGGCCAAGGCTCATTGATGCACGTGGGGAGTGAAGGCTGGAGCGTGTGGTCCGATCCAACAGACAAGCTACTGTAGAAGTTCATGCTGGTCAGAATACACAGAGCATCACAGTTACAGGGCCGTTTTGGCAGCAAAAGAGGGACCAACACAATATTAGGAAGGTGGTCATAATGTTACGCCCGATCAGTGTATCTCAATTACTATATTTAATATCAAGCACACGTCAAACTCACTGACAGTGAGAGGATTTGGAGTATTTCACCCTCTACATCATATCATCATTAAAAGATTTAGGAAATCTGTAACACCCGTCTAGAGAAGATAAGAGCACACAGACATGGAGACGTTCAGAGCTCAACATTCATTCAGTGTCTGGTTTTTGGTCCAGTTCACTGGGCAAGAGATAGAAAACAATCCGGACGGGTCACCAGACGTGGGGAGAACATGCAAACTTCACACAGAAAGGACCAGGTTTGCTCAACCTGGGAATCAAACCCAGGACCTTCTTGCTGTGAGGTGATGAAGCTAAGCTAAATAGAATACAGATCAGATCAGAGCAGTCAGACAGGAGCTCAGACAGACAGGAACACAAACAGAAGCCAGAACAGGAGCACAGACAGAAGCACAGATAGGACTACAGACAGGAACACAGACAGACTGGAAAACACACAAGAACACAGACAGGAGACGGAACAGGAGCACAGACAGACAGGAGCCAGGACAAAAACACAGACAGGAGCCCAGACAGACATAAACACAGACAGGAGCACAGACAGACAGACAGACAGGAGCTTAGACAGACAGAAACAGAGACAGAAGCCACAACAGGAACACAGGCAGGAGCACAGTCAGACATAAACACAGACAGGAGCCCAGACAGACAGAAACACAGAGACAGGAGCACAGACAGACATAAACACAGACAGGAGCCCAGACAGGAGTCCAGACAGACATAAACACAGAGACAGGAGCACAGACAGACATAAACACAGACAGGAGCCCAGACAGACATAAACACAGAGACAGGAGCACAGACAGACATAAACACAGACAGGAGCACAGACAGACATAAACACAGACAGGAGCACAGATATGACTACAGACAGGAACACAGACAGACTGGAAAACACACAAGAACACAGACAGGAGCACAGACAGACAGGAGTCAGAACAGGAGCACAGACAGAAATAAACGCAGACAGGAAGACAGACAGACATGAGCCAAGACAGGAGCACAGACAGGAGCCCAGACAGACATAAACACAGACAGGAGCACAGACAGTGGGACAGACAGACAGACAGACAAGAACACAGACAGAAGCCACAACAGGAACACAGACAGGAACACAGACAGGAATACAGACAGACAGGAGCACAGATAGACAGGAGCACAGACAGGAGTACAGACAGACAGGAACATAGACAGACAGAAGCACAGACAGACATGAGTCAGAACAGAAGCACAGACAGGAGCACAGACAGACACACACAATGACCAACCCAGACAGACAGGAGCCCAGAGACAGGAGCCAGGGCAAGAACACAGACAGGAACACAGACAGACAGGACCACAGACATAAGGACCACAGATAGACAAGAGCACAGACAGGAGTCAGAACAGAAGAACAGACAGGAGCCCAGACAGACAGGAGCACAGATAGACAGACTAGCACCAAACAATACAGTTCATGTCAGTGTGACAAAATCCAAGATATCGGTGTGGAACCCACGCCCCTCTCACTGTGAGGCGACAGAGCTACCCACCGTGCCCCCGTGCCACCCTGCGCTCTGTGCTGACGGCTGGGCACAGATTCATGTCCAGACTCTGTTGATGTGTAGTGACGACTCAGTAATTGTCATTAATAGCCTGTCAGTGTGAATGTAAGTCTCTATATGCAAAAGTATTAAGAGCATTCTGTAATGGTCACTTTTAATTAGTGAATTAAAAAGAGACTATTAGTGGTTGTAAATCAGTGTTTGTAGTTGTGGTGGGGTGACAGTGCTGCAGAATAAAACCTCTTTGTAATTCATGATCAACACGTCAGTTCCAGCTGAATTAGGACGTGACAAAGATGCCAACAGTCACACTCGGACCGAACTCACTGACCTGCAGTTCTTATATAAGAAACCAGAGATGTTCACAAGTCACAGAATACGAGTCCGAGTCGAGTCACAAGTCAATATAATCTACACAAAACATAATTTCTGTAACAAGAAGGTTCCAGTTAAAAGCTTCAACTGATACGTTTTGTTTTCATTACAGAACAAAAGCGCTCGATAAATCACGGCACAGCGGCCAAAATCCCAAACACAGCAAAAACCATCATAACCGCTGCTTACCTTAGCTTCTGTTCTTCCAGATGCTATTACATTTATAAGCGTGCGTCCCATTAGGAACAGAATCCGTTATTTTGTAAATGTGCTTATAATTAAAAACCTCCAAACTTTTCCCGGTGGTGAAGTAAAACAGGAAGTCGTTAGAAAGCCGATCGAGCGTTTCATTACCACGTCATCTGTGTGACGCAAACCGAATAAATGCAAATAACAGCATTTCTTACTAACAATTACAATCAGAAGCTCTGATTGGTTCAGAAAGCGTCTTTCAACCTTTAGCGCCGATTCTGTAGGAGCGTTCCATTCACCCCGGTCGTTCCTGTGAAGTGCACTACGTAGGGTATTCCACCATTTTAAGTGAGATTCTGATCCAAAGGTAACGAGAATGTTCAAATGAAGTGAACTTCAGACTGTGTAGGGAGTAGGGAGCGACGCTTCATCACTACACCGGAAGCTGCTGGAACATTTACACATTGTGTGTGTTGTGGGTTAAGATGGCCGGAGCGTTATTATTATTATTATTATTATTATTATTATTATTATTATTATTAGAGAGCAGAAATGACACGATCAGAATTATGTCGGATCATATATATATAATTGTCACACGTAACTAATGTTGCTGACTCTTGTTGTCCACGAGTCGAGTCTGAAGTCGCTGTGTGTGTGACTTACGTGCGACTCGGACTCGAGTCCCCGTCTCTGAGAGAAACAGTGCAGGTCAAGGGCCAGGAGGACAGTAAAGAACCCCAGCGTCCTAATAATGGACTCTTATAGATCTATAGATAACTATGAACTCTACATCCAATTCATTATCAACACTCTTCTTCTAATAATGGAATTGAAATAGTGTTAAAAGATTTTGGAAATCCATACATCAGACGTCGACCCCTCAAACAGTGATGCATGAAGAACCATCATGCTGCTGAGATAAAAAGCCCAGACCTTATTAGACCACTGCGGCAGTATTGATGTTAAAATTCCTACAGAAAATTATAGTATAAAATTAATACAATAAAACACCAAGGTCTAATTATATACAAATGAATAGAAACTCCTCCACCTCGGAAATCTGTTGTGACTTAACACAGTCCACCGCTGCATCAAGAAATGCAATCTGTAACACCACCAGGGTCTCTGAACCTTAACTCATCTCAGAGAGAGGAAAGAAAGTAGGAAACATGCTGTGGTCTGTAAAATGGGCTTGGAAGTACTTCGGAAAACTGTTGTCACTAAACGCAGTCTACCGCTACAGGAACACAGACAGGAGCCAGAACAGGAGCACAAACAGGAGCACAAACAGACAGGAGCACAGATAGAGAGGAGCCAGGACAGGAACACCACAGACATAAGTCAGGACAGGAGCACAGACATACTGGAACACAGACCAAAATGCAGACAGGTACACAGACAGACAGAAGCACGGACAGACATGAGTCAGAACAGGTAAACAGACAAGAGCACAGACGGGAACACAGACAGGTACAGTGTCAGACAGGTACATAGACAGGAGCACAAACAGACAGGAGCCAGAACAGGAACACAGACAGGAGAACAGATAGACAGGAACACAGACAAAAGCACAGATAGACAGGAACACAGACAGGAGGCGGAACAGGAGCACAAACAGACAGGCGCACAGACAGACAGGAGCCCAGACAGGCACACAGACAGACAGGAGCCAGAACAAGAGCACAGACAGGAGCTCAGACAGACGGGAACACAGACAGACAGGAGCCAAAACAGGAACACCACAGACATAAATCAGGACAGGAACACAGACAGGAACAGAGACAGAAATACAGACAGACAGGATCACAGACAGACATGAGTCAGAACAGGTAAACAGACAAGAGCACAGACGGGAACACAGGCAGGTACACAGACAGACAGGTACATAGACAGGAGCACAAACAGACAGGAGCCAGAACAGGAACACAGACAAGAGAACAGATAGACCGAAACACAGACAGGAGCTCAGACAGACAGAAACACAGACAGGAGCCAGGACAGGAACACAGACAGGAGCATAGACAGACAGGAGCACAGACAGGAGCCCAGACAGGCACACAGACAGACAGGAGGCAAAACAGGAGCACAAACAGGAGCTCAGACAGACAGGAACACAGACATACAGGAACACAAACAGACGGGAACACAGACAGACAGGAGCCAGGACAGGAACACAGACAGAAGCCTGGACAGGAACACAGACAGGAGCTCAGACAGACAGGAACACAGACAGGAGCCAGGACAGGAACACAGACAGGAGCATAGACAGACAGGAGGCAAAACAGGAGCACAAACAGGAGCTCAGACAGACAGGAACACAGACATACAGGAACACAAACAGATGGGAACACAGACAGACAGGAGCCAGGACAGGAACACCACAGACATGAGTCAGAACAGGTAAACAGACAAGAGCACAGACGGGAACACAGACAGGTACACAGACAGACTTGTTTTTGGGTAACTGGATGTTGAGTTCTCTGTACCAGAGATAGAATGGACCAAGACTGGTTTCAGTCACAGACACTCCTGCTTTAGAAAATGTCCTTGTGAATGATCTAGAGTTAAACATGATTTTAATTTAGTGTATAAGTCTAAAACATTCTACAAACATTCTATAACATTCCAGAATGGTTTTCTAGCCCAGTGCAGGAATCAGTGGAACGTTTCTGTTGATGGATGAAAAGCTGCATTATATATTCTTTTGTATACGGCGGCTTTTAGTTAAGATGGCAGAACGGGCCGTGATGCGAGACGGCCGCTGGCCGCGGGGACCGGCTCTGATAACACGGACTCGCTTTAAAAATAGCCGACCGGCTTTGAGCCTCAGACACGAGCGGCGTCGTGTCCTGAGGGGCGTCTCATATAGGTCACTTCAGCACGGATTTTAAAAAATGAAGCCGAGCTCTGGCTGTCGGGTGTTTTTAATAAAACGAGCGGCGTACACGTGTTGCTTTCAGTTATTCCCTGCCTTTTCCCGCTAGCACTTTAAGCCAAGGACATTTTTAATAATCCTGGGAACATGAGGGATCACTGCACGACGGGAAAAGAAAACAAAATGAAATGATATATTACACATAAGAGGTTATCGAGAGAGGAAATGCTCATTCTGTAAAGGCCGAGTGAAGGAAAATAAAACCGAGATCAAAACAATTCATGAAACAACGGGATTAAAATGAGGATTAAAGATCACAAGTAAAAAAAAGCAGGAAGGTTAGACTGTGGCTCATTTCGTGAGGTGTAGCTGAGTAAATATTCCAATTCCTACAAAAATATAGTACAAAATTAATCCATTCTCTGTAATAAAACACCAAAAATCTAATAATATACAGATTAATAGATCTTCCACCTCGGAAAACTGTTGTCGCTTAACACAGTCCAACGCTGCATCATGAAATGCAATCTGAAACTCATCAGCTCTATGCAGAAACAGCGCCAGGTTCTCTGGATGAGAGTCCATAATTTAGTTTAGTGGAAAGCCAACATCTCATGGTACTGAGGTGCATCAGCGCCCACGGCATGGGTGACTTACACACTGTATGTGTGACGATACCACTAATAACGAGGCGTAATTTGGGATTTCAGAGAGACACATGACACCATCAAGGCGACGTCTGTTCCAGGGAAGTCCGTAATTATTTCAGCGAGATGATACCAGACCTGATTCTGCACACTTCACAGACACAGAGTGCGTGTGCTTGACCGGCCTGCCTGCAGTCCAGATCTGTCTCCTATAGTAAATGTCCGGCGCATCATGAAGAGGAGAAAAATTCCACTCACAAACCTGAAACACTTAGTGTCCTCAGTTCCACACCAGAGATGGGGACTCACAGCGACACTTAAAGCGATTTCAGACTCGAATCGGACTCGTTTCAGATGACTCAGACTCGACTCGTGACTCGCAAAAAAATTACTTGTAGACAAGAGTCAGCAACATTAGTTATGTGTGACAATTATATATATACTGTATATATATATGATCTGACATCATTCTGATCGTGTCATTTTCTGCTCTCTAATAATAATAATAATAATAATAATAATAATAATAATAATAACGCTCCGGCCATCTTAACCCACAACACACACAATGTGTAAATGTTCCAGCAGCTTCCGGTGTAGTGATGAAGCGTCGCTCCCTACTTAAAATGGTGGAGTACCCTACGTAGTGCACTTCAGAGAAACAACCGGGGTGAATGGAACGCTCCTACAGAATCTGTGCTAATGTTTGAAAGACGCTTTCTGAACCAATCAGAGCTTCTGATTGTAATTGTTAGTAAGAAATGCTGTTATTTGCATTTATTCGGTTTGCGTCACACAGATGACGTGGTAATGAAACGCTCGATCGGCTTTCTAACCACTTCCTGTTTTACTTCACCACCGGGAAAAGTTTGGAGGTTTTTAATTATAAGCACATTTACAAAATAACGGATTCTGTTCCTAATGGGACGCACGCTTATAAATGTAATAGCATCTGGAAGAACAGAAGCTAAGGTAAGCAGCGGTTATGATTGTTTTTGCTGTGTTTGGGATTTTGGCCGCTGTGCCGTGATTTATCGAGCGCTTTTGTTCTGTAATGAAAACAAAACGTATCAGTTGAAGCTTTTAACTGGAACCTTCTTGTTACAGAAATTACATTCATTTACACAATGAGGAGGAAAGTAAAGACACGAAGTAAAACGGCTAAATACACTCGCTAATCTGTTGTTGTTTTTATCTGAATTTACAGATTATTTCTTTATTTCTGCGTTACATTTATAATATATGTTTTGTGTAGATTATATTGACTCGTGACTCGACTCGGACTCGTATTTGTGACTTGTGAACATCTCTGTTCCACACACATTAAAACGTCTCATTAATAGAAACCCTGATGGAACACAGTGATAACCACAAACACAAACCAAAGGTCTGTAACCACAGAGAGACTAAACCTTCAGGGCCGAGCAATAACACTACTGAATGGGTCTCGATCTGACCGGGACCCTCCTCGCTCTCTCAGCAGGAGTCCATCAGCCGTACCAGCGGGTGTCCTCAACCGAACAAGCATCAGTAATCACAAAGATTGCTGGGAGAAGCGTTTACTTTGTGGACAGCAATTTCTCTTTCATTTCTGTTTGTTTACTGTTTCGGTATTTTGAGGTGACAAAGCTGTTCATGTTTTGACGGTGGATTTTTATACCCAAAGGGAGCCGTCCAAAGGTGACCATTTCTTGTTCGTCACTTGGCCCCATACATCACCTTTAATCCTTTAATCAATCATCAATATTTACTGACATTAAAGACATAGTGAATGCTGCACAGATCCGGGGACCTGTCCAGGGGGCACCTCTGCATCGTACCCAAGTTCACTGGTGGAACTTCAGATCGTAGAAGCTTTCAGAAAGGTCAACAGCAGGACGATTGCAGACAGAACGTGAACCTGGGAATACTGGGAACAAGAATCTGGGGCTACAGTGGACCCAGGCTCACCCAAACTGCCCACAATTTGACCAACAGCAGCGTGACTGCACACAGAACATGAACCTGATGTGGTGAATGTGAACCATTCTATCCCTATCACACTGTTGTTGGCCATACTTCTGTTGGGGTTAGTATGAATAGTACACTGCTGTTGGTCAGACATTGGCCAGTTTGGGTGAGCCTGGGTCCACTGTAGCCCTAGATTCTAGTTCTTTGTGGGTAGAAAGGGCTACATTTGACCCAGGCTTACCCAAACTGGCCAATGTCTGACCAACAGCAGTGTACTATTCATACTAACCCCAATAAAAGTATGCAGTGTGCAGTATATGAGGAGATTAAGCATTTCCAGTACGCCCAACATACCCAGTACACCCAAGAGTCTCAGAATCTCTTGATTTTACGTCTATTAACTGCATATTAAACAGTTGTTTATTTATTTATTGTTTAGGTGCGGCTGGGTTGGTCTATCTTGCTTGCTCACCAGCACTGAAATCTGGTTATGGGTTTGTTTGGGACAGTGGTAGCCTAGTGGGTGAATATGCAGCCACTGTTGGGCCCTTGAACAAGGCCCTTAACCCTCTTTGCTCCAGGGGCGTCGTATAATAACTGAGCCTGCGTTCTGACCCCAACTTCCAAACGAGCTGTGCGTCTACACAGATACGATTGGCTAGGTCTAAGAAGAATGATGGACAAAGCCCTGGGGTGACTGGTGCCCTGTCCAGGGTATTCCTACCTTCTACCTGGCGCTTCGCCACAGTTTAGCTGCTTTAATGAGCCCACAAATCTGATTACGCCGAGTGAAATAAAAACTATTATTAAATATAAATATTTCCCTGCAGCGCTCTTCCCGCCGCGCCAGAGCGAATGCTAATGCTAGTCCGTATCTCCAGGTGAGACAGAAGATCCATCAGAAATAGATTGCCATTTCCTGTCTATCTGACACTTTGGAAATGCCAAGCGTGGCAGCACAGCTGTGACCCGAACCCTCCGATAATCATCCTCACCTCGGGCTGCGTCTCATTCACACAACACCGAGTCCCGACGATAATAATAATATTAATAATAATAAAAGCAGCGACTAACGGCTCAGCTTCGATGGAATATCAATGACGGAATAATGGAAAGAATGGCGATCGGAATACGTTTAGCTCCAGGCTTTACCCAGACAGGATTATTGGCGTTATTCATTATTCAAAGCTCTGGTGTTTTAATGCTATTTGGAAGCATCTGGACCAAAGAGTGTAATTTCATTTTGTAATTTCATGCAATATGAGCCGTCATAATCGGCCGGCTGGCGAGACTGATGAGCGTGTGGATGTGCTCCTCTTCTCCACGGGCCGGAATAAAACCGTCGGGCGCTCGGATGAGAGCGCTACGTGTGTACCGCTTGATTAGCCCCAAACTAGCCCGGCTGAGATCATTTTTTAAATTCTGCAGCGCTCGTCTTGAATCCGAATCGCCCGCATTAACAATATAGAGCCGTCAAAGTCGACCAAGTAATGTGCCGTGGCAGAAAGACAAGCAATACGCTGACGATTAGCCTTCATCCGTCTCACTATCAGCGATCTGGGCTTTTCTACGCCGATGCAAATCCCTGCGGCCATATAATTATTAAGTAATGACATTAGAGTGCCTTCAGTAGACTTTGTGCTGGATAAGCAGGATTTTAGATTTCGTATTCCCCGTGTGCACAGTCTCTCTGAGGAGGATAGGAGCAGGAGGATATGCCGACTCCGCATTACAATCGTGAACGCATCTCAGCTGGACTTTAAAGCATTCAAAACATTCACAAAACATTCCAGTACCATTAAACTAAGAGATAACGGTGACCTGCTCTGGTGTTACATGGCTTTCACATTAGTTTCATGATCCAATGTTAAAAAAAATCCAACAATTTATTAGGAAGTCCGTTATATTGGGCGTCGGCTCATGGAAATGATTTTTTAAATGCTCTTTTATTGAACATGTAGAGCAGGACTCTCTAAGACTGAATTCACATATAACCACATGGGTGAGGGATTAGTTTATCAAACCTTTATCAGCTCTACAATACAGAGTTACTGCACTAATCATACTTAACACTTTACTGTGCAGAAAAGAAGCCTTAAAGCCTTATGTTAACCATGTCCAGAAGCGGCGTCGACTTCTCTGGGCTCGGAGGCATCTAGGATGGACCATCACACAGTGGAAACGTGTATTGTGCTCAGATGAATCAGCATTCCAGCTCTTTTTTTGGAAAGAATGGATGCAGTGTGTTCAGAACCAAAGACAAAAAGGATCCAGACTGTTATCAGCAACACGTCCAAAAGCCAGGGTGTGTCATGGTATGGGGGGGTGTCAGTAACAGGGTCTGTCATGGTATGGGGGGGTGTCAGTAACAGGGTCTGTCATGGTATGGGGGGGTGTCAGTAACAGGGTCTGTCATGGTATGGGGGTGTGTCAGTACCCTTGGTAAATCTCATTTACACTCTGTGATGCAGCATTAATGCAGAAAAGTACACTGAGATCTTAGAGCAACATGTGCTGCCTTCAAGACGTCATCAAGACGATGCAAAACCACCTGCTGCACACATTACAAAGGCGTGGCTGCGGAAGAAGAGGGTACGGGTACTGGACCGGCCCGCCTGCGGTCCTGACCTGTCCCCAATAGAGAACGTGTGTCGTTTGTTTGTTTGTTTATTAGGATTGTAACGTGATGTTTTACACTTTGGTTCCATCATGACAGGAACGGTAGTTACTCGTTACACAAGATTCATCAGTTCAGGTTTAATATCAAACACAGTCATGGACAATTCAGTGTCTCCAATTCACCTCATTTGCACGTCTTTGGACTGTGGGAGGAAACCGGAGCACCCGGAGGAAACCCACACGGACACGGGGAGAACATGCAAACTCCACACAGAAAGGACCTAACCTAACCCTAACCCCCACCTGGGGATCGAGAACGTGTGGAGAATTTTGAAACGACGACCCCCCGTACTGCTGCACATCTTAAGACGTGTTTGCAGGAAGAACGAGACAAAATAACAGCTGAAACACTAAATCACTCGCTCTCCTCGGGGCCAAAACCTCTTTTAACAACATTACAAAGTGGTAAATGCTTTACCGTCCCAACTTTTTTTGGAATGTGTTGCAGGTCTGAAAATGCAGGAATGGATGTTTATTAATAAATGAAATGAAGTCAAGCAGATAAAAGATGAAATATCTCAGCTTCATCCTGTCTGACATCAAATAAAAGTCAAAGTCAATGTAAGAAACTCTGTGTTTATATTTTATTTACATTTTTCATACTGTCCCAACTTTTTCTGATTTGGGGTTGTAATTTAAAATGAATCTGGGGACTGTTATGTAAAAAATGAGAGCACATACAGTAAATAAAGTAATAATAAATGTGTTTGTGAAAAGTTTATGTGACTCCCCGTCGGGGAATCGAACCCCGGTCTTCCGCGTGACAGGCGGAGATACTGTCCACTATACTAACGAGGAACTCCCTGAGAACGAGGCTGCGTGTTCGGTACATAAACGATGATTTCTCGGTGTGAAGTGAATAATTAAGTTCATAATTACTCACAGATGAGAACTAACTAAGTATTTGTTCCATTTTAAAGCGTGTGTGATTTATTATTTACTCCTAATGGACACTTGATCAGAAACACCACAAAAATACTGAGAGGAGTCACATGCGCTCCAAAAACAGCTCCGATTCTTTGTGGAAACGATTCAACAAGATAATAGAAACCGTTTTATAGATATTTTACATTAATGTTAACAAAACTGCATCTCAAACATACTTCAGATCAACCGACCCTATAATCGCGTTGTAAATTTGTAGTAGGACCGAAAGCTGATTATTTTTATTTTGTTGGCATTGAGTCGATTCCAAATCTTTGGAGTCGATTCCTGATTAAATTACATATACATCTACGGAATCGATACACATAGTTGATCCGACATTGAGTAGTTCGGAGTGAAACACGTAGCTTACAAAACACAGCTTAAATAATACAGTAAAATTAAATAAAAAACGTCTTTAAATAGCGGTCTTCAAAACATACAGCTCGGCGAGTTCCTCGTTAGTATAGTGGACAGTATCTCCGCCTGTCACGCGGAAGACCGGGGTTCGATTCCCCGACGGGGAGTCACTTCATTTTCGAACCTAGATCATGATACATTCACGTGTTACCAAAGTCACAGTGCAAACGGGTTCCCGACTAAAACCAGTACAGCTATTTTTGACTACCGAACGCTGTTTTATCATCACACTGCGTTCAAATAGGTCATAAACTCAAAGTTACATAAACCTTTTGAGGCAGATTTTACAAGGTGAGGTATTAATGGCCAAAACAGTCATGAAATAAACATTATTTTTAATAATGTTGTTTACTGGTTGGCTAAACTACACGTGTAGTTGATCTCTGAGGTAAAAAAAAAGTGAACACTACCTGCAGCAAACCATTTCTTGCAAATGTGCATAGTCGCTTTAACTTATATCTAAAACAAAAACTCATATGGCTTTTTTGTGCCATTTTGGACACCCCACAGGTTGCTAACGATACTGTAAAGGTGGAATTCAGGAGTTGGAATTGTGTCACTCCTGTGAGATGTTTCTTTGCTGAGGAAGTTCTGATGGATTCTGACGAGCTCGAAGAGAACGATCTACACCATTACACAAGATACACACAGAAAAGGTGCAGACAGCTCTTGTTAGGTTTTTCAGAACAAAGACGTACATTTAATATGGGAAATTTGACGGCATTTTCCAAGCTTTACGACATGCATGCCGCATGTCCCCCACATGGTCTATTCAAAATGGCGGCTGCCATAATCTCTTGGCAGAGGGCGGAGCCTGGGCCTCTTTAGCACATTTCATTGGCTCCACCAGCAGTAAAGGAGGAGGAGCCTAGCTGAGTTTAAAAACCGGCGGGGAGAAAGGTTCGGCCTCTTTCTTACGTGGTGTGTCTAGACTGCAGGAGAAAAGGAGCGCCGGCCGGCTTAGCTCTGATATATATTCACAGATTATTTTTACACTTAATAAAGTGTTTTAAAGAGTACTTTCTGGACTTCCTTCGACTGCTTTCTTCAGGACCTTTTGAACAAAAGATTTATCCTAACAAATGGTAGCCAGAGGATGGTTCAGGAGGCCTGAGATAGCATCGAATCGATTCAGCTGATCAAGGTAAGACCAGGAATTCTGAAAATCTTTTGTGCTCAATACGAGGCGCGCGCCTACTACAAGGTAAACAGATGTTCTCTGAATATATTAGATGCATTTATTATTTAGCGTATTGAGTGTGAAAGTGAATCTCAGAATCCGTAAGTGTCTGATTAAATTACTAAAGTATCATTAGATAGTTTAAAACTGTGAATATATGTTGGAGCTAAAAAATTTATGTTTCCTGATTGCTGAGTTTGAATCAGACCGAGCAAAATAAACGGTAAAGGGCTGTTCGGCAGAGGCTTCACCCGGAACACCATTGGAGCGAAACGTGTCTGTCTGTTTCAAAAGCAGGGGCGCGTGACTCGAAAGATCTAAGTTTTAACGAGTCTGGGACTGGGTTAATTCTATAGATTCTATAATTCGAGCGTTGTAAAACCTAGGGTCTGGCAGTTTTAAAAAAACGGGATTCTATGAATGAGCAAACGTTGGAAATCTATTACCTGGCAGTTCAAAGGACGGGGTTCTATGATTTGAACGTGGAAATCTTAGGCGTCTGGCAGTTTCAAAAAACGGGATTCTATGTAAAAGATTGTCCTAAAATTCGGACTTGACTGTTTTGGGAACGGAGTTCGGTTAATTAGACTACTTTAAATTCTAAATTTGGTTCGAAAACAGTACATCAGGAGTTTTGTTTGTCAGTAAGTCTCTGTGTATGTTTGTCTGTGAAACCGTGTGCTGGATGTGCAACGTGGTTTCTTTTGTTGTCGGCGCCATTTTGTTTCTTGAGAACGCAGCGTGGCTTTCTGTCTGTACGCCATTTTGTCTTGGGAATGCAACGTGGTCTCCCGTCTATCCGCCATTTTGTTTCTTGAGAACGCAGCGTGGCTTTCTGTCTGTACGCCATTTTGTCTTGGGAATGCAACGTGGTCTCCCGTCTATCCGCCATTTTGTTTCTTGAGAGCTGAGCGTGGTTTTCTGTCTGTCCACCATTTTGGCTCTGGGAGAGCTGAGCGTGGTTTTCTGTGTATCCGCCATTTTTGGCTCTATGTGAGCAGCTTGCCGTATCTTATCCATCGGCTGTCTTTGTACGCCTGGATTGGGTAAGTGCTGCAGTTAATTTTATAATCAACTTTATTTTTATAATCTTAAGATAACTGAGTTAAGATGAAGTATTTATGGTACCTTATTAAGTGTGTTTTAAGGTAGATAGCGTTCTTGAACTTTAAGGTTCTTAAACCAGGAAAGGGGGTACTTAGAGTGGAATTCATCCATGTGTGACATAGGACATTTTCACACATAATTAAGGAAAATCTCCTTAATCAGAGTTGTTATAGTGAATAAGATTAAAATTTTGTGAGTAACACAGCGCTTGTTAGTCGTGATAGGAGATTTGCTGGGTGTATTGGCTCATGTATTGTTGAGAGATTGTTATATTGTTTCTTTGTTTAATGTATGGGGTAGTACTGGACAATAATTCGACATCAAAATGTCGCAAGTGGGGAATGTTTCAATAGCGGGGATATGATTTTAAACAAATTCGATCAATACACATACATACACGAATCCAGTGCTTAGTGTTACCGCTCTGATCGCACTGATCGCACTGGTTACTGTAACACAGTAGTTTTTAAAGCACATTTCACAGACTGTAATTTTGCTTTTGCTTAAGTATGTTTTGTATTAGTAATTGTTACATTTTGAATAGCATCTGTTACCGAGAAAAATAAAAATAAAAAACGCTAAAGAAATCGCGAATTCAGTGAGTTGCGACAGGGAGTCGAGTCTTTTGTCTCGGTTCCTTTTGAAGAGCCGCGTGTTTACATGGCGACTGCCGGAAGAGTCGGTTCCTTTGTTTCGGTTAGAAGAGCCGATTCATAGATTCGAATCATTTTGCGACACATCGCTAGTGTTTATACAGTTTGAAAAAAGTTTTATGTCATTTGAAATGACACATTACACATCCCTAACTGTTTTAAGTGTTGCATCAACATGTTTCTTTTATTGCTTTTGAGTTAAGGACAACGTTTCTTCTATTACATTTGAATTAAAAACTACTGTTGAGGTTTGTATCCACTCCTGTTTACATTACACAGAGGAGACCCCCTGCTGTTTACTCGATGCTGAATACAAGTAAAAGGTAAAAGCTATTATATTACTGTTTCTAAAATATTGTGTAGTTGTGAAGAGTGAGATTTCATAGCCCTATAAATCTTATGAGGTGTGATCATTTGTTTGCCTCTTGAATTAAATTGGAAATAATGCCTGAAGGTACCACTATTTCTGTACAAGACAGGGACTCTGATCCCTTCTGGATTTGTGCAGAATTTTCTTTGTCTTTGTCTGCTACAGAAATATCCGTAGTTATACTAAGTGATCTTGAGGGTTATACTTATCTAACTCGGTTAGTGCCAAATTATGTTCTATAACTGAAAGGAAAACATCTCACGTATCAAGTTAATGATTGTATAAACACTACAGTGTACTTCTAAAATTTAACATTATTATCAAATGCTGTAATGTACTTAATCCTACCACTTTTTACTAATTGCAGGAGATGGTGAACATCATGACTGTATTACTCTATCTATTTTTTCTGGGCCTGATAGGAATCCTGAATTGGAAATGTTTGTGAAAGGATTTGCATCCAGAGATGCTGCAACAGACAGGAAACAAGTGGGCTTAGTTAAAATTTTAGCAAATGATACTTTGTGTCATTGTCCCTCCTATTCAATTTAAGTGGAACTATTTAAGTAAAGTTTTGTTCCAATTTTACAGGACAATGCCAGAGGTGACACTGCCGACAAAGCTGTTGCACACCTTCCACTGCTCAATAACAACATTATTTGTTTACAGGTCCAGCTAACACCAGACTTTGATTGAACTAACTTTAAAATTCTGTGCTTTCCAACAGGATAAACACATTTAGAAGGTTTATTTAATATTTTATTTTCAAGATTTGATTGTAAAATTTGAAAAAGGGGGGAGTATTATGGCAGGAATAAGAATTTATGTTTAATATGCCGCTTTGTGTATTAAATCCTGTGATACATTGTGCTGGGGCAGCTGGACTGGCAGACCTACGGATATGCATGCAGATTCAGGTACGTATATGCATGCAGATTCAGGGACGCCTGGTGAAGGTAATCTTCAGTCTTACCTCACATATGAGGACATTAAATTTTGGTTTTGTTATGCCTTATTCCTTGACCTGCTAAACTTCGATCGATTGTCCCCATTAGTGGACACTTTTGTCTGCCAGCTAGTGGTAGCAAAAGTACTAGAACACTAATAAAGTTTGTTTGCTTCTTTATTGGGATTTTGACGTTATGTTTTGCACTTTGGTTACATTTATGACAGGAGCGGTGGTTGCTCATTGCACGGGATTCAGGTTATATCGGGCACAGACATGGACGGTTCGGTGTCTCTGGTTCGCCTCGCTGGCATGTCTTTGGACTGTGGGAGGAAACCGGAGCACCCGGGGAAAGCCCACACGACAACATGCGGGCTCCGCGGAGGGGGGACCTTCTTGCTGTGACAGTGTGCGACGGTACTACCCACTGAGCCACCGTGTCACCCAACTAATAAGGTTAAAAACAAAAGGAATAGGGAAAATGCATTGAAAAAATCAAAGCTCGGGTCTCAGGAGATTAAATATAATTGCTTACACGGACTCCGGTAAGATTCAATTTAATTGGTAACATTTTTTGGAAATTGTTAATTGGCAATTGTTAATATTTGATGCTTGTGTTGTATCCGATGAATCTTTTCTAGCTAATTGATCAGGTCAACTCACTCATTTTATATTATATAGTTTATTGAAGAAGTTAGATTGGTTCAATGTGGTGCAGTAAACCTTGTGGCAATACTATGCATGATCATAGATGAGTGCAATTTAAAGATTGAGGGAATAGTGAGAAGAAAATAACTTGTTAGGAGAGAAGTACATGAAGGGGGGTGACTGGAGACCCAGGTCATAGGTTTCACAGACACACAGCAACCCAGTGGGGGGTTGAGGCCATAAACTGCAGGCCCTGCATGAGTAAAGAGAAGTCTGATATTTAATCTACTGTGTACTGGCTGAGGATGGTGGACACTTATGCAGTACCAAAGATGATGTAAAATTATGAATACCAGATCTTGCAGATGTGTGTCATGGCTGTTGTTGCATTCTGATGTTTGAGTAAAGCAGTGTTCAAGAGGCATATGGGGTGCTGAGGTACAGAATGCCAAAGTAATGACCATCAGACAAGAGGAAGGGAAAGCTGATGTGAGACTGGATGGAGACGTTATGCAGTGAAATCTCAAGCCCGTGTGGGACAGTAGTGTGTTTTAATAGACATCCACCTGAAGATCTGGGTTCCATAATAAAAAGTGAGGGGTTCGGTAACATCTTATAGAGGTTTTGGATGTATTTTACAGTAAGGGATTAGAATAACAATAATTCGTGTAGAAAAAGTTTTGGTTACAAGAGTAAATTAGAAAGAGCTACAAGTGCTTGTGTTTTAGTGAGAGTAGGGATGCAGGTACCATAGTGATGTGGGGTTAATGACATTTGTAGGGAGATGTAACAATAATACAATAGAGATAGTATAGGTTGGTAGTACTTTGCAGTGAGTTAACTAAATGGAACTGTTTAAGTAGAGTTTAATGTGATTCAAGAAAGCCAAAGTGGATCAAAGCGCTGGTGATGATGAGCATGAGGGATTGGCTGAGCAGGAGATGGTCATGTGAGAGTCTGTTGGATTGTGGGAAATGTAGTCTGTATTGTTAGAAGCAGGAGGTGTGTTAGTACCAGTGACCAAAAGTTGGGGTAAAAATCTGAATGAATAAATATAAGTCAGGGGTTTGTAGGACTGATGGAAGTTGATATAGCAGAGCTGTTGTTATTTTAAGTATGGCAGAGTAAATAATAAATAGTGGATTGGTGATTTGTATTGGGAAAAAGGTGATTTAGAAAATTTGAAGGCTCTCTAGCATGCGGCGATGATGAAGTAGAATAAGTGTAGAAAATGTTAGATGTAATGTGTATGCACCTTCTGCTCTGATCAGTTTGAACTGTTTGAAGGGGAATTTTATATAGCAGGAAGGGTTAATGCAGTATGAGAGACAAGTATTGAAGTATATGTTTGTTTCCATAGGGCCATTGTCGGTCGCTGTGAAGTAATTGTTTGTTTCCAGGGGATCACTGTCGATTGCCTTGAAGTATATGTTTGTTTCCATAGGACCATTGTCGGTCGCGGTGAAGTGATTGTTTGTTTCCATAGGGCCATTGTCGGTCGCGGTGAAGTAATTGTTTGTTTCCATAGGGCCATTGTCGGTCGCGGTGAAGTAATTGTTTGTTTCCAGGGGATCACTGTCGATTGCCCTGAACTATATGTTTGTTTCCATAGGGCCATTGTCGGTCGCGGTGAAGTAATTGTTTGTTTCCAGGGGATCACTGTCGATTGCCCTGAACTATATGTTTGTTTCCATAGGGCCATTGTCGGTCGCGGTGAAGTAATTGTTTGTTTCCAGGGGATCACTGTCGATTGCCCTGAACTATATGTTTGTTTCCATAGGGCCATTGTCGGTCGCGGTGAAGTAATTGTTTGTTTCCAGTAGACACTGTTGTTGTACTGAGGTTTACGTTCTTTTGTCTGAGTTGTGTTTGGACAACCGAGTGAGTTGTGCCAGTGAATGTTAAAAGAATACTCGTATTCTTCGACTAGGCAGGAATCTTCTGTTCTAGGGTGTGTCTCGTTAAAACCTATTAGTTTATCTTTGTCTTAATACGTGTCACAGATTTTGCTCGAAAGGTTGTTTAAAGCGGTCTAAAATGTCTAATTTAACACAGAGAATTTATCCATGTCTCACCCACTAACTCAGGAACCAACTCCAACCAACATCAAAGCTTATAAAGACAATTACACCTGTTTCAGGAGCAACAAACCAGAACCGATAAACAGGGGACATTTTTCAGAAGGGATGTGTGTATGAATGGGTGTCTGTCCCTAAACCACTGAATGAACTACCAAAGGCAGCTCACTTGCGGCCCTGACGCTAACCTTCCTTACTCGCCGGCGCCACATTGGTGTCAGAAGTGGGATCGTGGTGTTTGGGTGGCTCTGATGGTTTGGTGAGCCAATATGCCCGGTCTGTGCGAGTGCGCTAGCCCAGGTGGCTGCAGGGGCAGGGTGCCCGGTCCAGCAGTGGGTGGAAGAGCGACTCGGCAGTGTAATGGGGTGCGGTCCAGACATGGAGCCACCCAGTGGACGCTGGTGAGTGGGTCACCGGGACGGTTGACCATTAGGGAGGGGACAGTGTAGCGTCGCCACTGGGTCTGGCACGGGCTTTACCCAGAAAGCCTTGCGGCAGTGGTGTCTAAGCTCACCGTGGCCGTGTATCCCGATGTTGGGAGTGGGGTGGCTGCGGTGAGGGCTGGGTAAGTAGCTTATATGTTTGTCTGTTGTATGATTGTATGTGTGTATGAATGGGTTAAGTGGCTAGAAGGGATGTTTGGGCCATGGAAGGAAGTTATTACGAGTTTGGTGAGGTCAGTATGTGTAGGATTGATAATTTTAGTGATATGTTGTTGTTGTGGTATCCCGTGCATCAGGGTATTAATAAAAAATTTTTTTAATAGATATAGTGAGTAGAGGAAGCAGAGGGGGGCAGGATCCACCAGTTATCCAGATGGTGTTGGCTGATTTGTCGAGATATCATGTAGATGATGATGAGGAGGATACCCTTGAAGGTGGGCCGGAAGACCCACTTCGAGCAGTATAAGTGCTACTAACTCTGCTTAATTAAAGGTAAAACCGACCAGACAAGATGAGGAGAGAGGACCAACACTACTAATCACACACCGTGATGAAGGAAGGAGACTTGGAAGGACTGGCAGAGGCAGACACTGAGGGGACTGGAAGACCCACTCCAAGGGACAGAAGTGGCACTAACTGGACCTGCCTACAGGGAACAACCCACAGCAGAAAAGCCCGACAAAACCGACTATGTGGAAGAAGAGTCCAGCGGAATCAACGGAGCGGAACAAGACGAGGGGGGAGAATTTAGTTAGACTAGGAAAAAAAAAAAAAAAAAAAAAAAAAAAAAAACATAAACATATAGTTCGCAGACACATAGACCATCTTTGAAAACACTAGTTAAGTGCAACACACATAGTTTAGCTACAAAACGCAAGGGGTTAGTTCAGGATTGTTTACAATGTATATATGTTTGGTACTCTGCTATTTTTAGGAAATGTTTGTGCTGCTGTGGAAACAGGTAAGGCCGACAGGGGAGAATCCATAAGACATTAGGAGTCATGCAGAGACACAGGAGCTATGGGCCCCTTCTGAATATCTGCAGCTCCGTCTGGTGGAGGACAACCTGAACGGACTTCCTGTGGAAGCTACGCACCCATTGTGTTTATTTTATTTTTCTTCTCTTTTTGATTTCCTATTTTTTAAATTACTTTATTTTGATTTCCTGTTTTTATTATTTTTTGTTTGTTTGTTTGTTTCAGGGTTAGGAGCTGTTGCGATAGGTACGGTTCCTTTAGTTTAACTGGTAGCCTTTTTATTTTTTAGAAACGTTTTATTGTATAAAATTCAGCCCAGTGGCCATGTAGTCAGAAGGGGTTAAATTGGGGGGTTGCTGACGGCTATCCTTATCTCCTGGGATCTAGAAACACCTAACCTATAGTTAAAAGTTATTGTGAAAGCATTAAGATGCTTTCAAGGGGGGATTTTTAGGTTTTTCAGAACAAAGACGTACATTTAATATGGGAAATTTGACGGCATTTTCCAAGCTTTACGACATGCATGCCGCATGTCCCCCACATGGTCTATTCAAAATGGCGGCTGCCATAATCTCTTGGCAGAGGGCGGAGCCTGGGCCTCTTTAGCACATTTCATTGGCTCCACCAGCAGTAAAGGAGGAGGAGCCTAGCTGAGTTTAAAAACCGGCGGGGAGAAAGGTTCGGCCTCTTTCTTACGTGGTGTGTCTAGACTGCAGGAGAAAAGGAGCGCCGGCCGGCTTAGCTCTGATATATATTCACAGATTATTTTTACACTTAATAAAGTGTTTTAAAGAGTACTTTCTGGACTTCCTTCGACTGCTTTCTTCAGGACCTTTTGAACAAAAGATTTATCCTAACACTCTCTAGGTTATTGATCCGAATACAGGGGTAATTATATGGGGTATTAATGAATTAGAGACGGACAAGTGTGTGGGATACGTGTTGTGATGCAAAATGAACCAGTCAGAATTAAACAGTTGTTTGTGGCATGGAAAGAGACGTGTTGTATTTGGACACTTGTTAATGTGTAATTGACTTAGTGTTGACACACGTACAGCACATTGCTGTTAATATCGACACAAGAATCTAAAGTCTAGGTCAAAACTGGTCAAAGTTATCATGACATCTTAGATTTTTATGTCGTTGTTTAGTTGGTGTTTCTTGAAGAAATTCAATGCGCATTATAAGCATGGCTGGATTACTGACCGGGCCAGTGGCCATTGTATATATGATACAATATATTTTTATTTCCGAGGGCCCTCCATTTTAAGGATCCTCTGACTATTAGGGACTTTGACCCCAGGGCCTCCTGGGGGCCCTAGCCATGCTTTTGGGGGCCCTAGCCATGCTTTTGGGGGCCCTAGCCATGCTTTTGGGCCCCTTATGAAAATGGATGAGGCGTTGTGGCACTGCTCTGACTTCGACTTCTGGCTATTAGGGGTCCTAGGAAAGAGGGGGGCATATTTTTAGAGGGCCCTGGTTATGAGAGCCCTACCAGGGGGCCCTAGAGAAGAGCAGGGCATACCATTAGAGGGCCCTTGATCACGA
Source organism: Trichomycterus rosablanca (assembly GCF_030014385.1). Classification (NCBI taxonomy): domain Eukaryota; kingdom Metazoa; phylum Chordata; class Actinopteri; order Siluriformes; family Trichomycteridae; genus Trichomycterus; species Trichomycterus rosablanca. The sequence continues at coordinate 40,194,129 of NC_085996.1, forward strand.
GGGCCCCTGCTATGGGGCCCTTGACCTCCATAGAAGTCGTTTACCATGGCTCCTTGACTTTCTAGGGACCTACAAATTGCCAGGCAAGCTACCATATTTCATAACAGACGTTTTGTTGCAAATATGCGATTCAGGCCCTTACTTAATGTTTCTGAATTTATATTGTTTCAAAATTATTATGTTCAATTTCTCTTAAGCGCAGAGACACAAATTAATTTAGCAATTTAGCAATTATTTAAATTTAAGACAAGCAATTTCAAGCAGTTTGAATGCATACACACACTTAACTGAGCTATTTGATGTTCTTTTCATGCCTGACAATATGTCCAACAGTGAGCTCACTTTAAAGGCTAACTCACTCGCTGCAGCATATCCTTCAGATCTGAACATGAGCCTGGCAGATGAATTGATACAATACAAATCATTCATAACAGAAAAAGAAAAATGTCCTAGTAAAATGCTCAAAACCATGATCAATTTGAATTTACAGTCAACCTTTCCAAATGTCTACATAGCACTTAGACTTTTTTTGACTGTGCCTATCACAAATTGTGAAGGGGAGCGTTCATTCTCCAAACTGGCTCGTATTAAGAATGAACTCGGGATTAAAATGCGCCAAAACCGCCTGAACTCACTGTCACTTCTGCCCAGGGGCCCAGACTATCCTTAATCCGTCCTTGATTATAAGAGTGAAGAATTTTTAGATTGTTGTCCTGCTGTAGAAGCCACAATTGTATCACTTCAGTGTCTTAACTAACTGGTAATCACATTTGCTTCCAATATTTGACGAGATTTAGGAAAATCAGTTCCTCTGCTGCCACACAACCCCAAAGCATCACTGTTAAACAATGACAAGGTGTTCTTATATATAATATACACAGAAAGTCTATATTTTATATTACAAAATCCTCAAAACACACTAGTCGTGCTTGACCTGATCCTCCACTCAGAACTCAAGGAAGACCAGCATCAAGGTTCTTCTGTCTTCAAAAGACGATTGAAACCTTCAGCACCCCTTTACTAAGCACTTAATGCCAAGTTCACACTACACGAATTTCCAAGTCATCAGATCGCTGTACAGTTCACACTACACGACTGGATCTCTTGTAATCGGGAGTCTTTCAGTCGGTGTGGTTTTCACACCACACGACTGATCGGTGATAGGGGGTTTCACACTGCACCATCTATCACCAACTGGAATCTCAGACTAGCTTCTCTGGTCTGTCACGAAAACAAACGTGAGAAGTGACGAGGGGTTTAATGATACCACGTCCAAACATGCACGTCAACAAGTAGCGAGTGGATTTGGCTACGTAAACAGTAGGGATTGCTCTATAGTGAGTTGGAGGTTAATAAATATTGTTTGCAATGCAGCGTGGGTGTTTTGTAGAGAACGATAAGGTCCGAAATACTGTAAAGCTTGTGTGTGTGCTGATGTATAAACTATATAAACTATATTACACCCCTGTACCACCTTTTTACACTCCTCCCCTGCATTTCCCCTCACCCCGTATCTTGCGTTCTCATTGGCTGTTTGACACAGCACTCATTGCCAGTCGGGCAACTCAGATCCAGATATCTGACATGATAAAAAATCTCGCTTCGGATCGAGTTGTTGAGTAGTTCACACAGCGATTGAGAGCTGAGTTTCGATCGCCGAGCAAACGCAGAGTTGCTCCCGAGCCGGCAAATCTAGCGCCAACAAGGGCAAAAATGGAGTAGTGTGAACCAGGTATAAGCCGACATGTACTTATTAACTAATGCTTATTTATTTCTTGCATTAAAAAACCTTTGGTTCTAACAGGGTTTTTAGCAGATTTATATTATTGGACTGTTGTCTACTTAAACTACTGTAGATTAAGGTCATGTCTGCTATGAAAGAACTTCTGTTAGTTGCTCTAGATAAGATCGTCTGCTAAATACTGAAAATGTAAATGTAAATGACCACAGAATTCCTCTTTATTTGACCAGCACACCCTTGGTTTATCTATAGATCATAGGTTATTTTGTATGCTTCTGATGACTTTTGTGATTACCTTTCTGATAAAGTTTCCTTAGAACAACTCTTCTATGCACATCATATTTGTATAAGCAAAGCTGCAGAGTAACGATACACCAGCACTTCTGTTCTAGCTGAACCTTCCTGTGGTCATGCTTGGTGTTCAATTTCCTAATGACATTTCAGTCAGTCAGTCAGTCAGAATTCACCTGGTTTATAAGCAGCAGTTAGTTCAGATTTAGGAACCTTATCTGCACAGAGGGGCTTAAAGTTGTGAGCGCAAAGTTTGAGAGGTCAAAAAGAAGAGTTTTACACTCTGGAATTTTTTAAAAGTCTCAGAAATTCTAAAACTTTATCACTGGAACGGTGTCCAAACTTCACAATTTATTCTTGTTTAAGTAAAGTTTTTAAGCTTGAACATGCATTACTTGGCTATTTTTTTACTAATGCATACACTGATCAGCCATAACATTAAAACCACCTCCACTTACCATATAGAAGCACTTTGTAGTTCTACAATTACTGACTGTAGTCCATCTGTTTCTCTGCATGCTTTGTTACCCCCTTTCACCCTGTTCTTCAATGGTCAGGACCCCCACAGAGCAGGTATTATTTAGGTGGTGGATGATTCTCAGCACTGCAGTGGATCAGACACAGCAGCGCTGCTGGAGTTTTTAAATACCTCACTGTCACTGCTGGACTGAGAATAGTCCACCAACCAAATATATCCAGCCAACAGCGCCCCGTGGGCAGCGTCCTGTGACCACTGATGAAGGTCTAGAAGATGAGCGACTCAAACAGCAGCAATAGATGAGCGATCGTCTCTGACTTTACATCTACAAGGTGGACCGACTAGGTAGGAGCGTCTAATAGAGTGGACAGTGAGTGGACGCGGTGTTTAAAAACTCCAGCAGCGCTGCTGTGTCTGATCCACTCATACCAGCACAACACACACTAACACACCACCACCATGTCAGTGTCACTGCAGTGCTGAGAATCATCCACCACCTAAATAATACCTGCTCTGTGGGGGTCCTGTGGGGATCCTGACCATTGAAGAACAGGGTGAAAGGGGGTAACAAAGCATGCAGAGAAACAGATGGACTACAGTCAGTAATTGTAGAACTACAAAGTGCTTCTATATGGTAAGTGGAGCTGATAAAATGGACAGTGAGTGTAGAAACAAGGAGGTGGTTTTAATGTTATGGCTGATCAGTGTATATATAAATAAATCCAGTCGGGATGGGACCACAATGCTAAAGCTACTGGTCAGTGTGTATTCTGGTTTTGAGTCACATGTTATAGAGTAACTTTGTGTTACCAACATAACAAACAAACACAGAACTACTAAAGACACCAAACACTAGCTGCTTTGGTTTTGGTACAGTTTTGTCATGTGACACAATTATTAAAAATGCATTTTAGGATCTAAAGCAACATTTCACCAGAATTTGTTCCAAACACCAAAACCTCACATCCTTTTAGATCCTAAAGAATGAATAATTATTTTACTTCTATATATAATGAAGTTTTTTCATAGTTCACATGTATTTTAGGCTTGAAAAGGACTTCCTGTAGCATAACGTTCCTAAACGTGTCTAAAATACACAAAGCCTTTTAAATTTGCATTGAAAGAGAATTATGGAACATCTCACCCAGTCATCACACCATGTGCTTCCAGGATTGGGCTTCCTGAATGGAAGTCCCGCCTCCAGTTAAATGCAGCCAAGTGATTCCTGCACCTGATTGGACAGTTTATTTTACTTGGTTTAAGATCATTTTAAATGTCTGTATAAGTTATGTTTTTTACAATAAAGCCTATTGAAGCAACAGGGTGTGCTGTTGGCTCGGTGGATAGCTCTGTCACTAAATAAATAAATATTAAAGCAACAATGTGCAGTTCAGGGTTAAAGGTGCATATGAGAGAATTTTGGTCCTAGTGGTGATAAGGTGAAATACAGCAGCAGATCAGATTTATTACCAGGAAACCAAAGTTATATTATTATAGTTATTATTATTATTGCCTAAATAAATAAATAAATAAATAAATAAATGTGGAAATACAGAATTTTACATTTACATTTTCAGCATTTAGCAGACACCTTTATCCAAAGCGACTTACAGCACAGTTACAGTATACAGTCTGAGCAATTGAGGGTTAAGGGCCTTGTTTAAGGGCCCAACAGCAGCAACCTGGCAGTGGTGAGGCTTGAACCAGCGACCTTTTAATTACTAGTCCAGTACCCTAACCACTAGGCTACGGCTTGCCGAAATAAATAAATACAGTTGGAAATAATTAAATTTAGCAGTACAGAAATAAATAAATAATTTTGGAAATACATAAATAAATAAATAAATTTAGAAATACAGAAATAAATAAATAAATTTAGAAATACAGAAATAAACAATTTAGGAAATAAATAAATACATAAATGTAGAAATACATAAATAAATTAATGTAGAAATACAGAAATAAATAAATAAATAAATGTAGAAATACAGAAATAAATAAATAAATGTAGAAATACAGAATTAAATAAATAAATAAACTTAGAAATAAATAAACGTGGAAATACACAAATAAATAAATAAATACAAAACTAAATAAATTAATAATTTTGGAAATACATGAATAAATACATGTGGAAATACATACAGTGTATCACAAAAGTGAGTACACCCCTCACATTTCTGCAAATATTTCATTATATCTTTTCATGGGACAACACTATAGACATGAAACTTGGATATAACTTAGAGTAGTCAGTGTACAGCTTGTATAGCAGTGTAGATTTACTGTCTTCTGAAAATAACTCAACACACAGCCATTAATGTCTAAATAGCTGCAACATAAGTGAGTACACCCCACAGCGAACATGTCCAAATTGTGCCCAAATGTGTCGTTGTCCCTCCCTGGTGTCATGTGTTGAGGTCCCAGGTGTAAATGGGGAGCAGGGCTGTTAAATTTGGTGTTTTGGGTACAATTCTCTCATACTGGCCACTGGATATTCAACATGGCACCTCATGGCAAAGAACTCTCTGAGGATGTGAGAAATAGAATTGTTGCTCTCCACAAAGATGGCCTGGGCTATAAGAAGATTGCTAACACCCTGAAACTGAGCTACAGCATGGTGGCCAAGGTCATACAGCGGTTTTCCAGGACAGGTTCCACTCAGAACAGGCTTCGCCAGGGTCGACCAAAGAAGTCGAGTCCACGTGTTCGGCGTCATATCCAGAGGTCGACTTTAAAAAATAGACACATGAGTGCTGCCAGCATCGCTGCAGAGGTTGAAGACGTGGGAGGTCAGCCTGTCAGTGCTCAGACCATACGCCGCACACTGCATCAACTCGGTCTGCATGGTCGTCATCCCAGAAGGAAGCTGACGCACAAGAAAGCCCGCAAACAGTTTGCTGAAGACAAGCAGTCCAAGAACATGGATTACTGGAATGCCCTGTGGTCTGACGAGACCAAGATAAACTTGTTTGGCTCAGATGGTGTCCAGCATGTGTGGCGGCGCCCTGGTGAGAAGTACCAAGACAACTGTATCTTGCCTACAGTCAAGCATGGTGGTGGTAGCATCATGGTCTTGGGCTGCATGAGTGTTGCTGGCACTGGGGAGCTGCAGTTCATTGAGGGAAACATGAATTCCAACATGTACTGTGACATTCTAAAACAGAGCATGATCCCCTCCCTTCGAAAACTGGGCCTCATGGCAGTTTTCCAACAGGATAACGACCCCAAACACAACCTCCAAAATGACAACTGCCTTGCTGAGGAAGCTGAAGGTAAAGGTGATGGACTAAACCCAATTGAGCACCTGTGGCGCATCCTCAAGTGGAAGGTGGAGGAGTTCAAGGTGTCTAACATCCACCAGCTCCGTGATGTCATCATGGAGGAGTGGAAGAGGATTCCAGTAGCAACCTGTGCAGCTCTGGTGAATTCCATGCCCAGGAGGGTTAAGGCAGTGCTGGATAATAATGGTGGTCACACAAAATATTGACACTTTGGGCACAATTTGGACATGTTCACTGTGGGGTGTACTCACTTATGTTGCAGCTATTTAGACATTAATGGCTGTGTGTTGAGTTATTTTCAGAAGACAGTAAATCTACACTGCTATACAAGCTGTACACTGACTACTCTAAGTTATATCCAAGTTTCATGTCTATAGTGTTGTCCCATGAAAAGATATAATGAAATATTTGCAGAAATGTGAGGGGTGTACTCACTTTTGTGATACACTGTACATGAATAATAATAATAATAATAATAATGGTTTCACTCTGAGCTTTGACATTAGATGTTCATGGTCTGTTCCACAATTAGCTTCAGGTCAGGACTTTGCAATTAAAATTAAGCTTGTCCATCCCTTTGTGTAAAGAACGTAGTCGGATTGGATTTGGTTTATCTGGTGATGGACTAAAGACGTCGTTTCGGCTCCTGGTGAGGAGCTCCTTCATGTTTGTCACTAGGAACCAAACAAATTCACACACAGTGCAGAAGATCTGCTGAACATCAGTCCAGTCCATCCTACAAGGACTTTCATATTCAGACGTCTTTTCTGGACGTTTAGCCGGTGGAGCAGCTGCTCTTTTCAGGAGACACAGATGCAGTCGGACACTCAGACGAGGGAACAGCACCAGAGCGCTCGTTAAACTCTGGCAGTGTGGATTATACATATCGCTGCCCAGCATCCACATGGCAAAGCTTCGATATTTAGGCGATTAAATGGACACAATTTTACTGGTAAACAGGACAAATAAAGACTTTCTCCTTCACTGAGTCTATCCTGGAGAGCGCAGTCCAGCTCCCAGCTTCCACAGAGCGGACCGCACCCCGAAACTCTCATAGAAGTCGGAATCTGCTTTTATATACATTAAGGCATTAGGGGCCGGAGGGGCGTGGCCCTATCATATAGTTACAGCCCAGTGGTTAAGGTGCTGGACTAGTAATCAAAAGGTTGCTGGTTCAAGCCCCACCACTGCCAGGTTGTCACTGTTGGGCCCTTGAGCAAGGTCCTTGACCCTCAATTGCTTAGGCATTGTACTGCCACAGTGCTGTAAGTCACTTTGGATAAAAGCGTCTCCTAAATGCCGAAAATGTAAATATTACGTCTGTTCACTGAGTGGTCAGAAACTGCTAGACGGGACACGACCGTACAGAGTTTATTGTGTTTATTGTGCCCCGCCGGGCTTTCTGTACCAGACACGCCACCGTTGTGCAGGAAGACATTTATATTCATGTGTGTGTGCAGGGTGCTGCAGGTTCTTGTGGAGCAGATCACCAGTGCAGCACAAATACACAGACTTCATCATTTTAGGGGCCTCAGCAGAGCTAAACTCTTTTATTTAGCAGTAAAATGCAAAATAAACACAAGCAGCGTGGTACCTGCGCCGTCAGGGAGGGTAATATTTCAGATATCTGCTTCTGCTCTGTTCCTCAGGCTGCTCTGAGACTCTCTGACCGCTGCCTGGTCCATCTTCTCCCAACCTACCATCGATAGCTCCAATGTGCCAAACCTACAGTCAGGACCGTGAAGGATTTGACTAATGAGGCTAAAAACGAGGCTAAAGACTCCAGGACTGCATGAAATAAACAGACTGGTGTGTGATTAATGACGCTACAAGCAGCCTGGACGAAAACACGGACGCTGGCTGATGCCCAGTATAGCTGGTACTTTAGTCTGGTACCTCTGCTCAGACCTTTCTCCCATAGGAGACCCTGACAGAAGATAAAACTCCAGGAACCAAACCATTAGAGGACAAATTCTGAAATGCTCGTCATTTATCACGGGAGTCTGTCATGATTGCTTTTGTAAAAAGTACAAATTGCGGTGGAGAGAAGGACTGAGCAGTATACTATAACAAGTACAGAGGACAAGAAATGACACAAGAATAAATAAATAAATGCACAAATAAATAGTTTCATACAGAAATAAATAAATGTAGAAATAAAGAAATAAATACAGAAATAAATAAATGTAGAAGTAAAAAAAATAAAAAAATACAGAAATAAATCCATGTAGAAATAATGTAGAAATAAATATGGAAAAAAATAAATGTAGAAAGAAAGAAAGAAAGAAATACAGAAATAAAAAAATAAATGTGTTAACAAATGTAGAACAAAACATTAATGTAGAAATAAAAACAGAATTAAATAAATATAAAAATACAGAAATAAGTGTAACAACAAATAAAAGTAGAAATAATAAATGTAGAAATAAATAAATGTAGAAAAACAGAAAAAAAGTTAAAAAAAAAAATAATTAAATGAAATACAGAAATGAATGTAATAAAAAACACATGAATGTAGAAATAAATAAATACAAAAATACAGAAATAAACCAAATAGATGTTTACAGTAAAGACATTTATTTGTAGAGATGGGACGATCGGGGTTTTTGGCACCGATTCCGATCTGCGATCTCCTTTCAGGGACATCTGCCGATAGCCGATTGCGATCGGGGGGGGGGGGGGGGGGGGGGGGCAGTAAATAAAATAAATAAACTTAAAAAGAGCCTCACAGTGAAGATAAACCGGAGCAGCGCGCGCGTGTGTGTGTGTGTGTGTGTGTGTGTGTGTGTGTGTGTTTGTGCCTTTAGAAGAGACGCTTTGTTCACTGTATCGCTATAAGTGATTCATTGATTCACGAGTCATTTTTCGCGAAGCGTAAGTTTCTCTTCTCAGTTATCTCTCCGTGTTTACTGTTATTAATTAAATGTCGTGGTTTAAAATAAACACCAGCTACTACAGAACATTCTGTGTGACTCTCTTACATTAAAAAGCTTCATTAAAAAGCTTAATTAAACTGCTATTACCACAGATCTGTAACCGACCGTCAGACTCGTTCCGTCTAAGAAGCTAAAAGTTCAGCAGATGATCCTGAACTAATGAATTTGGTAATGAATAAACTTTTGCCTCTGATTGGCTCTGTAACGTTTTCTGTTCTCATCTACATCACAAGTAAGAACCGCTCACGATTTACCAAAGTGAACCAGGAGTTTATATAACGTGCTGATAGAATCGACTCAGATGTGACCGGGTTGAATTATCTTTTTAAAGTAAATATTACAATCAGCAAAATTACATCGTATGCATGATGCACAACATTAATGATGTTATTTTAGGTCATGAAGAGCTTTCACGATGGTTTCTGTACGATGGTTGATGAATGGTGATGTGATGGTTGGTGCTTCGTAGCTCAAAGTCTGGATCGATCCACTGAGCTGTTAACTTAACGTGATCTTTATATATCACACGATCGAATCGGCTACTTTTAGGAAATATCGCCGATCGCCGATAGCATATTTTGATTAAAAATCGGCCGATACCGATTCATAGCCGATCGATCGTCCCATCTCTATTTATTTGTAAATGCCATTTTTAATGACACAAATGGACTAAAATAAATGTAGAAATAAATAAAAACATAAATTAATAAATGTAGAAATAAATAAATAATTTTAACAATAAATAAAAGTAGAAATAAATGAATGTAAAAATAAATAAAAATATAAATGAATAAATGTAGAAATACAGAAATAAATGTAACAATAAATAAAAGTAGTAATAGATAAATGTAAAAATAAATAAATGTAGTAAAAATAAATAAAAAATAAATAAATGTAGAAATACACAAATAAAAGTAGAAATAAATGTAGAAATACAGATATAATTGTAACAATAAATAAAATAATAAATGAATGTAAAAATAAATAAATAAATTTAGTAAAAGAAAAAAAGCAATAAATACATAATTAAATAAAATACAGAAACACAGATATAAGTGTAGAAAGAAATGAATATAGAAATACAGATATAGACCAAATAGATGTTTACAAGAAAAACATTTATATCAACATGTCATTTTTCAAGACAAAATTTATAAACTATATAAACTTTTAATTTGTGCATTAATTGATAAATACTCGTGTAATTTCTGTCCCCTCTTAATTTCTCAAATAAGAGTTCCTAACTAAAAAGAAATTGAGCTTCCTTTGGGTCAAAAAATTAACATTTAAAGGTTTTTCTTTTGAAAATAGTAAATTTAATTGAACTTTATTTCCTTCCTCGTGTTAGGCTGTTAAAATTCCACATTTTAACCCAAAGAAAGATCGATTTCTCTTAGGAGCTGAATAAAGTAATAATAAATGTGTTTGTGAAAAGTTTATGTGACTCCCCGTCGGGGAATCGAACCCCGGTCTTCCGCGTGACAGGCGGAGATACTGTCCACTATACTAACGAGGAACTCCCTGAGAACGAGGCTGCGTGTTCGGTACATAAACGATGATTTCTCGGTGTGAAGCGGTTAATTTAGTTAATAATTACTCACATGTAGACCTAACCAAGTATTGGTTCCATTATTGGTTTCAAGCGTGTGTGATTTATTATTTACTCCTAATGGACACTTTATCAGAAACACCACAAAAATACTGAGAGGAGTCACATTCGCTCCAAAAACAGCTCCGATTCTTTGTGGAAACAATTCATCAAGATAATAGAAACCGTTTTATAAATATTTTACATCCATGTTAACAAAACTGCATCTCAAATATACTTCAGATCAACCGACCCTATAATCGCGTTGTAAAACGGGTCGAAAGACGATTGTTTTTATTTTGCTGGTATTAAGTCGATTCCAAATCTTTGGAGTCGATTCCTGATTGAATTACATACACATTTATGGAGTCGATACACACAGTTGATCCGACACTGAGTCAGCTCAAAGTAAAACAGGTTAAAATCAGAGTGAACAAGGTTAACTTATATTTACCAGGAAAGTGAATTCGGTGTAGTTGTAACACTGGAACGATCTGGAATTTGGAATTAATGGCGATTTTATCGTTGTTGTTGGTTTAGTGAACAGAATCTTTACAAAAACGTTAAACTCTTCAAACAATTAGGACCTAAAACATGATACCTTCACGTGTTTTCAAAATCACAGTGCAAACGGGTTCCCGACCAAACCCGTTCAATCGCTTTTTGGCTAATAAAGCTTTTTAAACTAATTTATATGTCGTCTTGCTTTGTTTTACCTCAAACACATGTATGACTTGTCTGTTAAGTTTTGTTTTTAGTTTAGTTTCAAGATCTATTGCACATTTTACTTTACGTAAACTAGGGTGACCAAACGTCCGTATTTCCCGGGACATGTCCGTATTTCACGTCCTGTCCCGGGCGTCCCGGGTTTTTTTTTTAAAAGTGAGGAAATGTCCTGGTTTTTAAATTACCTTCATTGGACCATTAAATTTACAGGCACTAGGGCACTGCGCACAGCGCTGCGTGTGACGTAATCCCTGAGCCGCGTCAGTGAGGGCAGCCCTGTTCTTAATCAGAATGTAGACAGCGTGACTGTCAGTACGCAAGCAACATGCCGAAGCGCAAGTGTATGTTTACCGACGATTTACAAAAGAGTTTCCCCGCTTTCAGACCGGGTCGAGACAAATGGGAAGCCTTGTGCACAGTGTGCAAAGCAGGCACATATGTCTCGGTGTCCAATGGAGGTGCAAGGGATCTGAAAAGCCACCTGGACACCGAGAAGCATAAAACAGCTGTCCGAGGCGAGAGTAGTGCTAGCTCGATCACACAGTACTTTGTCAAACCAGGGAACGAGGATGCAGTGAATGCAGCGGAGGCTGCATGGTCATTTCACACAGTGAAACATCACAACAGTTATAGATCTATGGACTGCACAAGTTCATTGTTGAAAAAGACCCTCCCCGATTCAGACACAGCCAAAAAGTTTAGTTGTGCCCGAACTAAGACCGATGCTATTGTTGACGGTGTTCTGGCACCTCATTCTGTAGAAGTGGCGCACGAAGCGCTCAAAAACATCCCATTTTGTGGTGTAAGCACTGATGGGAGTAATCACGGTGCGGTGAAAATCTTCCCCATAATTATTCAGTACTTTGATTGGAAGGAGGGTTGGGTGCACCCCCCCCCCCCCCCCCCCCCCCCCCCCCCTTCCGGCTTCAAGGTGTCCTGGTTTTCCCAAATGAAAATATGTCACCCTACGTAAACACAGCTCACAGTGGTTAGCTCCTAGCTTTCAAACTCAGTTTCAGTTTTGGCCGTGTTGGTGTTTTATGTTCTCTAAACGTTTTCATAAAAAAGGAACCAAAACTCGATTGTATCAGTTAATGTGGGTAATTTAATTAAACAAGATAATATTTCGCAAATATAAACACACAGTTCTACGACGGCGTATTAGGGCCACTAAAAAATATTTGTAAGTTTTGATTTTGAGAATAAAGTCGTATAAGTTTCGATTTCGAGATTAAAGTCGAAATATTATGAGAATAAAGTCGAAATTATTTTGAGATTAAAGTCGAAACGTTATGGCCAAAGAGTGTGCAGCCGTCACAGGCTTGTCAGTTCAGAGAAGCGCGGGCCTCAGCACCTGGATCTGCATGCAAGCGTCGAGAGCCGCTTATAATGAGTGTTATTGCGCATATCCAATAACCTGTGATTATTTTCGGGTGGCTGTTTGTAATGTACACTTCCATCCACATGACATGATGCCTAAACCCTTCAATGCAACCATTTATAGCGATGCCGTACGGCTTAGTTTAACGTACGAGTCCATAAGGCTCGGTGGAAGTACTGCTGACGACGCAGACGCCGAGCGCACCGGTGCTGCACGTTCTTCAAAAGTTCTTCATTGTCCTTATACTAATAACAAACTGGTGCTGATGTGCAGGAGATTTAGGATTTCTTTATTTGTGAAACCGATATGAAAGTACAAATCATGAACATCCCTCATTTTAACACAAAGAGGTTGCGTAATATTTCGCCTTTAATCGTGTAATATTTTGACTTTAATCTCGAAATCTAAACTTATACGACTTTATTCTCAAAATCAAAACTTAAAAAAATATTTTATTATACATTTAAAATAATAGCTGTGTCATATACAAATATTTGAATGCCCTAAACATTCTGACAGATATCACAGCTGCTTTTTGCCATTTTTAAGATCTATTCACTGATTATCATTGATCTGCATTTCAGACAACTGTAAATGGTATTAAAAGCTTCAGCATGCTGTTCTGAAAGTAGTTCATGGTGGATTTTGATCACTGGCCTCATTTTCAGTTTCTCGACTTACTGAACGACATTTGCTTCCTAAATTTAGTCCTTTCTTCCATAAACTCATGCAATGTTTACTGTGCCAATGGCTGTCAAACAAGCTTAAAACTTAACAGATCCAAACTTATGCTTAAAATTTGGCAAGATGACCCTTGTATTGAAAGCTGCTTCTCTCTTTTTGCTCGTCATTTATGATTTTGTCCAACACATTACTTTTATACTTGATCAGTAAACAACCGAACTATATTTATATTTATTTATTTGCATATTTCAGATGTTGACTGTTGGGATAGGGTTGCAGGTATGGTTTTATTTATGACTTTTCCATGCAGATAATGTTGGTGCAACCAAACGTTGCAACAATTGCAGTAAAATAATGTTTATGGATCTGTGTAACATACTGTATATTAGTGCACTACATATAATACAACATAATGACTTTTTATGCAGCCAGTATGGAGTCAGATAAGGTTTGTACATCAGTTTAGTAATGATGTTTCTCATGAATCATGAATATTAATCTGTGTTAATCAGGGTTGGAATTCTCTGCAGTACAATCATCATGTTAAGCATTACGCTACATCCCATTTGTACATCAATAAGTGATTCTCTTCAGTATTAAAGCGTCTCAGATGAACACGGGACTGGACGAGGATTTTAACCTTATCTACTGGAACTACAGACAGCATGTAATAAATACCAGCCTGTGCTTATAAAATACATCCAGAGCTCTAGATCTTCAGACAGAAATAGCAGGAACCACATCAGACATCAGGCTGCAGGCTGGCTGGTGGACGACATTACCATACTGATAGCTTTATTTTTTCGGCAAGGGCGGATTTATGCACGGCGCTGCATTCCTTCTAGGACGTTCAGTTCCCTCGGCTGCCATTTCATGTGACTGGAAACAAATTTTTTTCGGCCGAGTTTTACATTAAACAGAATGAATAACAAAACAAGAAATGTTGCAGGTTATTTACTTGTGAACTAATCAGCGACTTGGTTTTCTAAAGATGTGCTCGGCCTCCTTTAGAGTCAGGAATGAAGCTTTAAATGCAAATTAAACAGCCTGTAAACCTTATATACAATCAATTATTAAAATATATATACACCGATCAGCCATAACATTAAAACCACCTTTTTGTTTCTACACTCACTGTCTATTTTATCAGCTCCACTCACCATATAGAAGCACTTTGTTGTTCTACAATTACTGACTGTAGTCCATCTGTTTCTCTGCATGCTTTGTTTGGGTGGTGGATGATTCTCAGCACTAAAGTGACACCGACATGGTGGTGGTGTGTTAGTGTGTGTTGTGCTGGTATGAGTGGATCAGACACAGCAGCGCTGCTGGAGTTTTTAAACACCTCACTGTCACTGCTGGACTGAGAATAGTCCACCAACCAAAAATATCCAGCCAACAGCGCCCCGTGGGCAGCATCCTGTGACCACTGATGAAGGTCTAGAAGATGAGCGACTCAAACAGCAGCAATAGATGAGCGATCGTCTCTGACTTTACATCTACAAGGTGGACCAACCAGGTAGGAGTGTCTAATAGAGTGGACAGTGAGTGGACACGGTGTTTAAAAACTCCAGCAGCGCTGCTGTGTCTGATCCACTCATACCGGCACAACACACACTAACACACCACCACCATGTCAGTGTCACTGCAGTGCTGAGAATCATCCATTACCTAAATAATACCTGCTCTGTGGGGGTCCTGACCATTGAAGAACAGCATGAAAGGAGCTAACAAAGCATGTAGAGAAACAGATGGACTACAGTCAGTAATTGTAGAACTACAAAGTGCTTCTATATGATAAGTGGAGCTGAAATACCTTTCCTGATACAACATACAACCCTTGAACACCTTTGGAACGTTGATTGCCTCACATTTGGAATAATTTGGTGAAGACCTTTATAGTTGAAAGTAGGGGACTTGTAACGGCAGCATGTCCAGCAAGGTGTTCACAAACCTTTGGTCAAATAGTCTTCCTTAATTCTGCAAGATTATAGTTCATACACTCAAATTAAAAGACGGAAAAAGTTTTATAATAAACGATTCTTTTATTCACAATAGAATTGTAACAAATATAGTTTATCAAAAAGATTTCTGCTGCTCATTAATATAATTTATTACCACAAGATTATCAGTTAGATTTTAATAGAAATGCTTAGCCGCAGTTCGCCGGAATGGATTATGTACATTATCATCATGTGAACATGTAAAAACACAAACGAATCAAACGATTCACTCACAAATCAACTTCATATTAACAAAACCTGTGCAATGGAAGGATCGTCAGCGATTTTGTACAGTTACATTGCTCAGGCTAAGACACAAAAAACAATCAACACAATTTAACAAAATCACTAAATTTAAAAAGGCGACGCATGATAGTCGACACGAGATCAACGGATCCGCTTACCGAAGGACACGTGCGGAACCAGCGCTCACACTTCTACACCAGCTACCAGGATAATGAAAAACGCAGAGTAAACTGAACATGGAATAGTAATTAAATCTGAATCAGCAAAATAAAACAGCGTGAGTAAAACAAGAAACGCGTCACAGTGTTCGGTGAAGGGTGTTTACGTGCACCGGGCATCTCTGGAGGGAAACGACGACGGTGTTCAAGTGCTAATCTGAAATCGAGCAAACATTTCTGGACCAGTGTCGGTGTGGGTTTCCTCCGGGCGCTCCGGTTTCCTCCCACAGTCCAAAAACATACAGTCAGGCCAACTGGAGACAGTAAAGTTACCCTATGTGTGTGTATGTGTGTTTGCCCTTTGAAGGACTGGCGACCTGTCCATGGGTGTCTGGGATGTTTTGCCTGTTGCCCTGTGAATCACACCCACCGCGACCCTGACCAGGATAAAGCGGTGTTAAATGGACGAGTGAATGTTAACATTCTGATTTACGATTGGGTGCAGTGTAGTAACACATCCTGGACAGGACGCCAATCCATCCAGGGACCTCGGCCACCCCCCAATCATGTCTGTAGGTCAGTGGTACTGGGATAGTCAGAAGTCAGATAATCAGAAGGTTGCTGGTTCAAGCCCCACCACCACCAAGTTTTTTTTTTATTTTTTTCTGGTTCAAGTACCCCCCCCCCCCCCCCCGATATTAAGATATGCCCAAATACCCCCTTTCCAATACAGTGATGTAAAAAATGACAAATGAACAAATCCCACTCGATAGCTTACGTTAGGATCCGTCAGACATGATGGAATAAAAACAAAGCCAAAAGAGAGTTTTTTGGTTAACTAAACTAAAGAGTTATTTTTCCACCAGAATAACCAGAACTTAACTCGGAGAAGAAAAGATAAAACATTCAAACCCAACAACACTGCACCTACTGTCAAGCAGATAAACAGCATAAACAAACGATCTGCTGCTGCACCACTGATACAACCACTGATACCAGTACTGTCTCTGCAGTCCTGATAATGGTTCACCTCCCAAACCATATCTGATGAGTGGGGTTCTACAGGGGTCACGTTTTAGGGTTGGATGGGGGTGTTGCTGGACGTTTGAACCCCAGTGTTCAAGTCCAAAGGCGAAATTGCACCAGATACCACCGGACTAGCTGGATGGGGGGGTGATTAAGTGTGCTGAATAACAAAAAAAGCATTTATATAGCGGTGTAGCTCATAAAATGGTCAATGAATGTTTGTACACGTTAGGTGTACCTAATAAAGTGGTTGGTAGGTGTGTATGATACGCTATATGTGTGTGTAGGTGTGTGATGTGTGTAGGCGAGTCCTCGTATCACTCGGCTTCACTCGCATCCTTTTCTCCAGAGCTGGACCCAGCACGTCACCCCTTAATTTTGTGCTTTTAAGAGAAAAGAATCATTAAAAAAGCAAACATAAAAACACACGAGATAAAATCACGCTCGCTTCACATTCGGCGGTACATTCAGGCTTAAAGATTCAGCCGATCGGATCGACGCCGCGTCCCGACTCTCTTATTCGCTGATTATTTCGTTGCGAGTTTCCTTCATCTGCGTGTGTGCCAGAGACACCGAAAACAACTAAAACAGTCTCGTTACAGGTAATAAATTAACTAGTTCATCCTAATTTATAAAGCAGCATGACTGCCCCATCGACCGAGTAAACATGAATCAAGCGTACACCAGGACCGGGGAACTGGAACACACGGAGCCGAGCGGGGAGAGGAACGGAAGCACCAGCGTACACGTTTTCATTCCCACGTCCGTTCGAAGAGCCGTGGGTCCTCGGCAGGACTCACGCGAGACGTAAAACTAAACGAGCGCATGATCGCTGGATCAGGATCGCTGCTCGTCGAGCTAAAAAAGGCACTAGTTTTCTCCACATCACTACCTTCTATCTGTCATGCTGCGTTCAAGACCAGCTGGGAACTGGGATGTTTCTGACGTCCGTATAAGATAAATCCTAGTTCAAAAGAGCTTTAAGTTTGTAATAACAGTTTAAAAATAGAAATTAAAACTCAGCAACTTGTGTAGCAGCAGAAATAATATAATATTTTTGCAGAATTTAGTGTCTATTTGTGTACAATATGTTTTAAAGTCTCCTTGAACCTAGAATGATTGGTTATTCTGTTTATTTAAAACAGTTCGTGTCATGTGACGGGTAGAACAGCGACTAAGGTACTAGACAAGTAATTAGAAGGTTGCCGGTTCAAGCCACTGTTGGGCCCCTGAGCAAGGCCCTTAACCTTCAATTGCACAAACGTTCTGTCGCTTTGGATAAAAGCATCGACTAAATTCAGGTGCTTCATGTTTTAGCACCGCTTTATCTTGGTCAGGGTGATGGTGGGTCTGGCTTCCTTTGAATCACTGGGCACTGGGCAGTAACACACCCCGGGCAGGGGGCCAATGCATTGCCGGGCATGTCTGTATGCAGATGCCCATTCAATAATAGAACTGGCATGATTTACTTGTGCGCCACTCGAGACCCTGTAGTATTTATTCTCGATTTATTTCAGGTTACGACAGTGGCACCCCGGAGTATAACCCAAGAATTAATATTCATAAAGTCCCACTTGTGGCTTTGTACAATTTTGCCACCGCCGGGCCCTTAATCCCGGCCCTTAATCTTTCCTTTTTTTATTGTCTCTTTAGATTAAAGCGTTTCATGTTCATGTTTGTGACGGATTCTGCTGAAACACCAACTGGCTTATAACTACTGTATATTTGATGAGACACGTCTGTAACTGCTGTAATTACGCCCTCTGCTGGCTGATGGATGGCGCTGCACCGAGATGGGGGATAATGGAGATGGGTGTGTGACTCTCTGTACGCGATACGGATCTCTGTATGAACCTGCCCGGTGCAGGTAAAGATCGGGAGGAAAACTACATAATATGACATAAATGTACCAATTAAAAAATAAACACAAGTAAGTGGTTTATACATGATCAGTATTTGTGGACGTGCGGACAGGATTATTATTCTACATTTATTTTACTAATAATTTAAATGAATAGTTTACTGTGATCTGTTTTTGTTTGTTAGTCTGTTTTACAGGAACAGGTATCCCGAATTCCCAGTCGTATTGAACGCAGCATGTAAACGAAAAACCAAACCACGCATGATTTATAAATCATGTGCTATAAATGATCAGAATAATTCAGCATGTAAATGAAACGTTATGCTGTTTAACTGATGAACGAACCCTTCAGCGGTGGACGGCATTATGGCTTTTGTGTCTCTAAAGTGAGTGGACGAGACAGACGGCAGAAATGGTCCCGATCTCCTCACGGAGGAGAGAAGCTCGTTCAGACCCTCGGCGGCTCGGAACGAGGGCCGAATCCCGGGATCAGAAGTTCGGGAGGGGGCAGCATGCACACTGCTATTGTCTGTAGACGATGAGGAAGAAGAAGCCCAGTCCGTGGACCAGCCGACTGAGACCTGCAGGATTGAAGAAAATTACAGCCAGCAAGGTGCATGGGGGGTGATGAGTGGAAATCCGGAGCTCCCCCTGCTGGTGGAGGGTCCCTGCAGGTTACGGCGGGTAAGATCAGCGCTGTTACAGCTGGTCTCGGTCCGAGCTCTCTCTCTTTATGACGGGAAGTGGGTGAGCCTCGGTGTTAAACACCCAGTGCTCGAACGGAAGGTGGCTGTCGTCGGAGAACAGTAGGTACAGGTACCTGAGGGAGGCGGAGCAGAGAAATGAGTCAGTAATGAACCCCAAAACTTTCAGGCTTAATTTTGTGCACTTAGTTTTTAACGTTTATACAAAAAGTTCATAAGATAAGATTAAATTTAGAGTTTAATGTTACACAAAACTCTAAAGTATCAGAAAAAAAAAAACAGCTAAAGGTCATGATGACATTTACCATCCGCAAATGATTCTTTTAATCCAAAGTTTCAGTGAGTATAAGTAGGATTGCAGGTCTGGGATGCTATTACTAACATTTCATTCCTGTTGCAAACATTATTTATTATCACTATACCAAATTATTCGCTTTATTAACTAATTCTGATCTGGAGTTAATGAAGTTGGAGTAAAGAGAGTCCATATCGGTCTCCAAAAGTCTCCACACCTTATTATATTACATAAAAACATGTTAGATGAATTATTTGCATTTTAAAGTGTCATTATACAATACATTTATGGCTTTTATTGGTTCTAAAACACTCTTAGACTCATACATCTCATAGCGTGAAAACCCGGACTGAATCGCTTCTCAAAAGAATTTAAAACGACTCTGTTCAAATGAATCATTCTGAGGAATCGAATCACTGATCTGCACTGTTTTCTGCGGTAAAGATTCATTCATCTCCGGCTCTCTGATTCAGAGCGGTGTCGTGTGCGAAACGGTTCCTTATGATTCAGTTGGAAGTCTACGCAGAAGGCAACGTGCTGCAGGCGCAAATATGATTGGCTGCAAGCGTTGAAAGAGCCAATCAGAGCCTAGGAATTCGGTTTTTGAATTCGATTTTATTTGTTTATTAAATTAAAAGCCAAAAATGCTTAGATTTGTTGCACATTAGTTATAAAACTTAAAGTGTTTTTTAGGTTTGGGACAAAATTACACAAGAAAACTGGAGATACTTGAAATGAACCTCATTATACACTGATCAGCCATAACATTAAAACCACCTCCTTGTTTCTACACTCACTGTCCATTTTATCAGCTCCACTTACCATATAGAAGCACTTTGTAGTTCTACAATTACTGACTGTAGTCCATCTGTTTCTCTACATGCTTTGTTACCCCCTTTCACCCTGTTCTTCAATGGTCAGGACCACCACAGAGCAGGTATTATTTAGGTGGTGGATGATTCTCAGCACTGCAGTGACACTGACATGGTGGTGGTGTGTTAGTGTGTGTTGTGTTGGTATGAGTGGATCAGACACAGCAGCGCTGCTGGAGTTTTTAAATACCGCGTCCACTCACTGTCCACTCTATTAGACACTCCTACCTAGTCGGTCCACCTTGTAGATGTAAAGTCAGAGACGATCGCTCATCTATTGCTGCTGTTTGAGTCGCTCATCTTCTAGACCTTCATCAGTGGTCACAGGACGCTGCCCACGGGGCGCTGTTGGCCGGATATTTTTGGTCGGTGGACTATTCTCAGTCCAGCTGTGACAGTGAGGTGTTTAAAAACTCCAGCAGCGCTGCTGTGTCTGATCCACTCATACCAGCACAACACACACTAACACACCACCACCATGTCAGTGTCACTGCAGTGCTGAGAATCATCCACCACCTAAATAATACCTGCTCTGTGGTGGTCCTGTGGGGGTCCTGACCATTGAAGAACAGCATGAAAGGGGGTAACAAAGCATGTAGAGAAACAGATGCACTACAGTCAGTAATTGTAGAACTACAAAGTGCTTCTATATGGTAAGTGGAGCTGATAACATGGACAGTAAGTGTAGAAACAAGGAGGTGGTTTTAATGTTATGGCTGATCGATGTATATTCTGGTACATTTCCTAAATGTTGGACGGCTAGCATCACCCACAGCTATCACGTTGTGCCTGGCATTGTGTTTTGCCAGGCTGGCATTGCAAATCAACAGGCTAAATAAAAATCATAGCTGCCTTTGGCGTACTGGTCGCCGCCCAGGGACCCACTAGGTTTGCATGACTCCTGAAGCTGTTCCTCTCGTCTCTGATCCTGCACGCGACTCCTCACGTTCCTCCTGTTCTTCTGTGGGTCAGCAGAGATAAAAGCCACGCCCGGCTCACCCAGCACGATCTGGCAGCTGTCTCAGTGTGTGTGTGTGTGTGTGTGTCGGGCTCGGTAAGCTTTGTGCATGTCAAATGGAATCAGACAGGCGCGGCACGGCATCACAGCACCGGACGAGCCACCGCTGTGCGTACGAAACATCATTCAGATCCGTGCTGGGTGGACACCATGGTTACTGTGTGGTGGACCAGGATCTCAACCAAACATCATGGGCTTCTGGTTTCTTCTCACCTCCAAAAATCCAGTTTTATTCGATCGTATCCAATTCCCAGTTGGTATTTTACCTTTACTGCTGCAGACCTCCACTCCTGACCGAGGAGGAGCATGGCAGTTGTAGTCTAGTGGTTAAAGTACTAGACTAGTAATCAAAAGGTCATTGGTTCAAGCCCCACTACTGCCAGGTTTCCACTGTTGGGCCCTTGAGCAAGGCCCTTAATCTTTAACTTTACAGACAATATACTGTCCTACTTCTGTAAGTCGCTTTGGATACAAGTGTCAAAAATGTAAATGTGACTAACACACCGACCGCTTCTTTTCACCTGTGATGGACTGGTGTCCTGTCCAGACTTTTTGCATCCCTGACCAGAATAAGGTGTACTGTATAACCAAAGTGGAAAACTGGGGGGTTTGTTAAATATTATGTGATATATGGTGATATATAGATTCATAATATGGCTAGAAATACGTTACTCCCATTCGAATTATTGAGCTTGGGTGTGTTAGCCACACCCACCGACTATTACTGTGTGTTATTCGTTTTTTTTATCATCGCTTCATCCTGGCTGGTCGGGGTGGCAGTGGGTCCGGTATACGCAGAATCACTTGGAGCAGGACAGGAAGCCAGTCCATCCCAGCTTCACCAGAACTAGCCAATCATGTCTGTTTGTAGACGCCCAACTGGCCGAGGGTTTGAACCCTGGATCTCAGTGTAAGGGTGCATTCACGATTTCACCTGATTGAACTTTGAACCAGTTTGCTGTTTGCTGACCTTCTCAAAGCTCCTCCAATGAGACAAACTGTTTGATATGATAGGCCGTACGAACGATGCTTACCGTGACTTATTGTAGTAAAACAGCGAGTGAGGAATGTGATTAATGGAGGAACTTATGAGCAGTAATAATGAAGAGAAGTTTAGTGCTCCTGTCTCCTTCTTTTACTACATTAAACCACGTTAAGCTTTATTTTCAACCAGAAGCGTTTTAGACTCTGGGAGAAGCTGATTCTGATTCTCACCATTTCTCAGAAGCTGGAGCTGTAACACAAGTTTAAAAGTGAAACAGGGAGGAGAATCCAGATAAACACAGATACATGTGGAGCTGTAACCCTGGATCTGCACCTTATTCCACACTGATGCAGATTCAGATCAGATTCACACACTGATCAGGTTTTACCGCTCAAGCTGAGCGCTGAGGGTCGTGGTTTTGCCATTTTTCGCCAGGTGCCCTGCGTCAGGCTGTTTATTTCAGAAATCGCAGCTACGTTAGGTATTATTATGCAAGAAAATTTGCTGGCACCTGTCCGTGAGAGCAGCTCGAGTTTCTCTGACGTTGTTTTTTCTCAGAACTCGTAAATAATAGAAACGTTTTCAAAGCTCTGTCACCGAGTGACAGTTTCCCGTCGTACCCTCTCGACGAGGGCATTCTCAGTGGCGCTGGGTTCAGACGGATCTCACACAGCCGACATTTCAACAAAACAAACCAACCAGAAAAGCAAAACAAGCACAACCGACACCGAGTGTGTGTGTAAGAGTGTGTAAGTGTGTGTGTGTTGCTTACTTGAGCGTCTCAGCCAGGTAGAAGCTCTGCTGGACGTCGTCGTGGTTGGGCGAGTTGCTGTAAACGTCCCTCACCCCACTGTAACCTCCATCAACCCTACAGTGCTGCTCCAGAGCCTGACACACACACACATACACACACACACACAGCGCATTACACACACGCAGCATTCCTGAACATTCCTACTCAGCACCATGCTGCATTTTTTAGGGTCAGAACCCCCTCAAAATCACAGAATCATCATATCAGGCAAACTAACACCCACTGTCCACACTGTACTGGGTTCTTAATTTATTTAGGATGAAAGATTTTGATGTATTTGATGTAATTGTTTTTGGTGACCCCTGTATGATCAGTCATGGATATAAAGACATTCTTACTGATGCGATTCAAAATTATTTATGTTTGGAACAGATTCTGCAGTGTCCACAGTTTTAAGAGACTAAACGTGTTATTTATTAATTTATTTACTTATTTTTTACCATATTTGGACAGTTACTGAACTACATTTATAAGATTTATTCCAGTTCATCCAATAATTCTGTTCTGCAAATAAAAGTTCAGCAAAATTTTCCAAAACACACAACACACACCAGGTAGAACGAGTTACAACAACAACAAATATTTAATAGAATCTATAATGTAATTTATTTAAACGTGTTTATGGATGATTTGAAAGATCTGATACATAAAAGCAGATGCCAGATATAATAAATTATGCAGATTTTGTGTATATAATTAGGATATAAATACACAATTTATATAATATAGTATAATACGTTTTGAGGTTGTTTTCTGTTTATGACGCAAGTATGTTTATAGTTTTAATGAACGTTAATCCTGAATTTCCATGAAAATAACAAATAATTATTATTATTATAATGCTCAAAATAATAATAATAATAAAACAGATGATAATAATAATAAAAATAATTATAAAAGCTAATAATAATAATAATGTTAACAATAATAATAACAATAATAATACAGCTAATATATTAATTAATAATATCATAATTAAGAACAAAAAGATAATTAGTAATATTATTAATAATAATAAAAATATTAATAATAATAATAATATTCAGAATAATAATAATAACACAGCTATTATTAATAAAATAATTAATAATAATATTAATAAAAATAATTTAAACTAGTAACAATAAAAATATATAATAATAATAATGATCAAAATAATAATAATAATTAAGATAATAAATATTAATAATAAATAATTATAAAAGCTAATAATAATAATGTTAATAATAATTATAATAATACAGTTAATATATTAATAATATAATAATTAAGAATAATAAAACGATAATTAATAATAATAATAATGATAATAATAACAATAATTAAGCTATGAATAATATTAATAATAATAACAATAATATCAATAATAACAATAATAATTAATAATAATAACAATAATAATAATAACAACAATAATTAATAATAAGAATAATAAGAATAATAGAAGAGACAGGTGTATTCTGTATTAGTTAAATATTTATCCCCACCGTGTTTGTATAATAAATGATCTGACGGGTGAGGGTGTTTGTGAGTAAGAACCAGTATGAGATGGGAGCACCAGTACCAGACTCACCTGTACAGCCTCCCAGCCCCACTGTCTGTATTTGGGATCGTGAGTGAACCTCCACATGTACATGTAGGTCTCGATCACCTCCGGCCTCAGAATGAAGTATTTCTCGTTCTGCCTCGTGGCAATGGCTTCCACACCACCGTCAAACCTGAAGGCCTCGGGGCCCAGCTTCAGATCTGAGAACACACACACACACACACACACTTAGCAATACGAAGTATAAATATATATATATATATATATATATATACAGTGTATCACAAAAGTGAGTACACCCCTCACATTTCTGCAAATATTTCATTATATCTTTTCATGGGACAACACTATAGACATGAAACTTGGATATAACTTAGAGTAGTCAGTGTACAACTTGTATAGCAGTGTAGATTTACTGTCTTCTGAAAATAACTCAACACACAGCCATTAATGTCTAAATAGCTGGCAACATAAGTGAGTACACCCCACAGTGAACATGTCCAAATTGTGCCCAAAGTGTCAATATTTTGTGTGACCACCATTATTATCCAGCACTGCCTTAACCCTCCTGGGCATGGAATTCACCAGAGCTGCACAGGTTGCTACTGGAATCCTCTTCCACTCCTCCATGATGACATCACGGAGCTGGTGGATGTTAGACACCTTGAACTCCTCCACCTTCCACTTGAGGATGCGCCACAGGTGCTCAATTGGGTTTAGTCCATCACCTTTACCTTCAGCTTCCTCAGCAAGGCAGTTGTCATCTTGGAGGTTGTGTTTGGGGTCGTTATCCTGTTGGAAAACTGCCATGAGGCCCAGTTTTCGAAGGGAGGGGATCATGCTCTGTTTCAGAATGTCACAGTACATGTTGGAATTCATGTTTCCCTCAATGAACCGCAGCTCCCCAGTGCCAGCAACACTCATGCAGCCCAAGACCATGATGCTACCACCACCATGCTTGACTGTAGGCAAGATACAGTTGTCTTGGTACTTCTCACCAGGGCGCCGCCACACATGCTGGACACCATCTGAGCCAAACAAGTTTATCTTGGTCTCGTCAGACCACAGGGCATTCCAGTAATCCATGTTCTTGGACTGCTTGTCTTCAGCAAATTGTTTGCGGGCTTTCTTGTGCGTCAGCTTCCTTCTGGGATGACGACCATGCAGACCGAGTTGATGCAGTGTGCGGCGTATGGTCTGAGCACTGACAGGCTGACCTCCCACGTCTTCAACCTCTGCAGCAATGCTGGCAGCACTCATGTGTCTATTTTTTAAAGCCAACCTCTGGATATGACGCCGAACACGTGGACTCAACTTCTTTGGTCGACCCTGGCGAAGCCTGTTCCGAGTGGAACCTGTCCTGGAAAACCGCTGTATGACCTTGGCCACCATGCTGTAGCTCAGTTTCAGGGTGTTAGCAATCTTCTTATAGCCCAGGCCATCTTTGTGGAGAGCAACAATTCTATTTCTCACATCCTCAGAGAGTTCTTTGCCATGAGGTGCCATGTTGAATATCCAGTGGCCAGTATGAGAGAATTGTACCCAAAACACCAAATTTAACAGCCCTGCTCCCCA
Organism: Trichomycterus rosablanca; assembly: GCF_030014385.1. Classification (NCBI taxonomy): domain Eukaryota; kingdom Metazoa; phylum Chordata; class Actinopteri; order Siluriformes; family Trichomycteridae; genus Trichomycterus; species Trichomycterus rosablanca. The sequence continues at coordinate 40,220,341 of NC_085996.1, forward strand.
TTTACACCTGGGACCTTGACACATGACACCAGGGAGGGACAACGACACATTTGGGCACAATTTGGACATGTTCACTGTGGGGTGTACTCACTTATGTTGCCAGCTATTTAGACATTAATGGCTGTGTGTTGAGTTATTTTCAGAAGACAGTAAATCTACACTGCTATACAAGTTGTACACTGACTACTCTAAGTTATATCCAAGTTTCATGTCTATAGTGTTGTCCCATGAAAAGATATAATGAAATATTTGCAGAAATGTGAGGGGTGTACTCACTTTTGTGATACACTGTATATATATATATATGTGTGTGTGTGTGTGTCTACATGAACGATGATCGTGTGTTTTCAATAGGAGATTCCTCATAAGTGCTGCAGTTACGCCCTCTGGTGGCTGATCGATGGTGCTGCACAGAGACGAGGGATAATAGAGATCTGTGTGACTCTCCGTGTGCTATACAGATCTCCATATGAACTCGCCCGGTGCAAGTGAAAAGTAGCGGTTGGCTCCACATGTTGTGCATGTGGCGGAGGTCGTGAATGCAAGGCGAGACTTGGGCATGACTAAATTATGAGAAAAAGGGTTAGCTAGGTAAAAAACATCTCATGCAAATTAGCTGAAGATCTGTGTGGGCGGAGCTACATGGTATGTAATCGGAGGGTAGGAGATACGGACCTTAAAATCTGTCGCTAAACTATAGCGCCACCGTACAGATCTGTACCAATTTAATTGTACTATTTTATTTCTGCTTTTTTTCCCCTTTTTCTCCCAGTTTAGTCGTAGCCAGTTCCTCTTCCTCTGCTGAAGACCCGGATGGTGTACGAGGAGGGTATATTCTCCTGACACGCCCTCCCTCCGACACCTGCGCGCTCCATCGACCCCTTCTTATTCGTCCGTACTTCGGTGGATCGGTGGTTCGATCACGCGCTGATCTCCACGTTCCTCCACTTCTGTACAGGCGCCTCGGCCTACTAACCAGGGTCCTTACACAGCCTCGAAGACCCCGCCCACTTTTTAGTCCTGTCCTTTCCCACCCAGCAGATTAGCGGCTGATTTTGCTGCTGCAGGCACTAGGGGGCGCCCAGCCGACCGGTAGCAGAGCTGAGATTTGAATTTGGAGAAAAATAATAATAATAATATGTTATTAATATAAGATTCACCAGTTCAACCAGTTCACATCTCCGTCCTTTTTCTTTTTGGTTCTTTTCACAGTGAGTCAGTTTAAAGAGAACGTGTCGTACCCGGTTCTCGTCATCGCTTACATAAAAACACAAACGATCCTTTTTAAATAAAGACGAATGAATTTCCATCTTGATTTCATTATCTTTCCTCCACCAGCACTTAACGTTAATTGACTCCGGCACAGAATCAAAACGACAGAAAGTGAAGCTTTTATCCTGATTATTATTCTTACAGAGCGCCGACGCCAACCCTGTTCCCTTCTGCCAACCGGCACTTAAAATCACAGCGGTACCTCTCCTCCACGCCCTTCTGTCAGACCTGCAATCATCCGCCTTCAACGAAACGGTGGTACTCACTGGTGCGGGCGTAGGACTCGTGGCAGGTCCGGGCGATCTCGGCTGCCAGCTCCATCTGATGCCCCGTCTGGTCCCCCGGAGCCCCGTCCGCCCCGAGAGCGATCATGCCTCCGGCGAAGCAGGTCAGGTGACCCATCTTGTGCTCCAGGAGACCTCCTTTCCACTCGGCGATGTAGGTCAGACCGCCGCCCGACCGCCGGATCAGACCCGCCTCGATGGCCTGTGGGGGGCGACAGGACGACATCAAACCAGCACGGTGAGAGACGTGACATTTCAGTGCAGGTTCGATGTGAACGAGGTAGGAGCCGCGGCGGCAGGATTCGGGTCGCAGCTCGGAGACGCCGCCGTATATTTTCAGACGCCAAACTGAAATCTGTTCCCGGTTGATCTCCGAATTTGGTGCCACCCGGGCATCTGGATTTTATACGTCTGTAATTTATGAGTGTAGCTGAAAATGAATAATTAGCCGGTGTGTCCACATACTTTTGGCATAATGAATAAAATCCCTCACTGTATAAAACACATAATATGGACAAAAGTATTGGGATGCCACTTCTAATGTTTCAGCCACAACAGTCGCTAACAAGTGTAATAAATCAGTTCTACACTTTTGACTCTGCAGCAACAGTTTAGGGAAGGTCCTATCCTGTTCCAGCATTAGCTCTATAATGACATGTAATGGAAGCATGGAATGGTCGGCAGCTCGCACTTAAAGCCGTGAGACCTCGTACGTAAACCCACCGAATAATAGAACTCGCCGGGACCCGTCGGGACCGGTGCGGAGGGTTATTTTGGGGTCGTAGCTCCGGGGTGTTCAGGAGCTCAGCTTCTTCTCGTGACTCTGCCCTGATTTCTGAGACGGTTCCTCTCGAAATGAAGGTGAAGCGCGGCGGGTTTATTAGAAATAAAAGCATGAAATTTCCCTGATTAATATATGGCTTTAATAAACAAAGACATACAGAGACACTTGGGATTATTTGGGGACATTTGGGGACACTTGGAAACACTTAGAGACATTTGGAAACACTTGAGAACATTTGGGGACATATGGGGACATTCAGTGATTTTTAGAAACACTTGAGAACATTTGGGGACATTGAGTGACTTTTGGAAACACTTAGAGACATTTGGGGACATTGAGTGACTTTTGGAAACACTTAGAGACATTTGGGGACATTGGGGACACTTGGCAGGGGGTGGCGCTGTAGAGCTGCTGCGTGCTGGATTCTCACCTTCAGAGCGTCGTAGTAAAGCTTCCTGGCCTCGTCGTCACTCTTATCAGACATGATCCAGGCTTTCAACAGGTACTCATAGAAACTGTCACCCAATCCACCTACCGACACGTGATCTGGAGGAGAACATGCAAAACACACACAGTCAGGAAACACACAAACACCACACACACACCGTATACACATACACAATACACACCTACAGACACGTGATCTGCAGGAGAAGCAACACACGGTCAGTAAAACACACACACACTGTATACACACTACATAACACACACACACACACCTACCGACACGTAATCTGGAGGAGAACATGCAAAACACACACAGTCAGGAAAACAAACACCACACACACACACACCGTATACACATACACAATACACACACCTACAGACACGTGATCTGCAGGAGAAGCAACACACACGGTCAGTAAAACACACTGTATACACACTACATAACACACACACACACACACACACACACACACCTACCGACACGTGATCTGGAGGAGAACGTGCAAAACACACACGGTCAGGAAAACACAAACACCACACACACACACACACCTACCGACACGTGATCTGCAGGAGAAGCAACACACACGGTCAGTAAAACACACACACACTGTATACACACTACATAACACACACACACACACACCTACCGACACGTGATCTGCAGGAGAAGCAACACACACGGTCAGTAAAACACACACACACTGTATACACACTACATAACACACACACACACACACCTACCGACACGTGATCTGGAGGAGAACAGGCAAAACACACGGTCAGGAAAACACAAACACCACACACACTACACACCACACATACACACATTATCTGGAGGAGAATGAGCCACACACACTATACCCCATACACACCACAAAGACACATACTACACAAAACACACACACACACACTCCTAAACAGGCAAAACACACACGGTCAGAAACACACACACACATTACACAACACAAACACACACACACTACACTACACAACACACACTAGACAGCACACACTTATATACACACATTACACAACACACTCATAAACACTCACTTATATACACACACATTTCATAGCACACAAACACACATCACACTTATATACACACATTACACAACACACAAACACACCTCCCGCCCTTCAATCAGGTGATGGATAAGATCAGATCACCTTTATTATCCATAAAATTTATATAAAATAAAAAGTGAGAGTAACTCACGCTGTCCCCACTGTCCACTGTTGGGGTTCAGGTAGTTGGGGTAAAGTCCCTGTGGTTTATCCAGGCGATTCAGAACCTTCCTGATGTTCATCACCTGCATTAGAGGAGAAACAGAAGCTCAAACTCCACCAAACAAACAGACAGCAGGACACCAGCACGTCCCCCTGGTGTCCCCCCTCACGTTCCTCTTAAACATCACGTCATACCAGAGACGCTTTAATCCATCACTGACTTTAATAAACGTAAATATAAATAACATGAACACGACCACACCCACACAAACCTGTACACCTAGTGTAGCCTAGTGGTTAAGGTACTGGACTAGTAATCAGATGGTCGCTGGTTCAAGCCCCACTACTGCCAGGTTGCTGCTGTTGGGCCCTTGAGCAAGGCCCTTAACCCTCAATTGCTCAGACTGTAAACTGTAAAATGTTTTAAATGTGTTATTTAACTAATTAATATTTGGTTTGAACAGCTGAGCTTTAATAATAGTGAATAAAATAATAGTAATAATATTTTCACGTCTGATTTACCACAAACTTCACCCTCAGTTTCTTCATTATTTTAAAGTTTCTTTTAATTACTTAACTTTGGTTGTTTTTTGTTGTATTTATTATCTAACTCTCAGTACTGAGCGTTTTTCTGTTGTTTTCTCTCTGTTTCTCCTCCGCTTGGTTGTTGTTGTTAGAACTTTAAATGTCTCTGTTGCTTCTTCTCTTTCTCATCACGTCCTAAAACTGCTGAGCTTTTATGTTTTGCTCTTCTCCTCCCTCCTCGTCTCTCTTTGTAATGTCGTGTTTTGATGAACATGTTCGGTCTGACTCACATTCACCAGCTCTTAGTGAAGCTCCATAAAAACGCAGTAATTAGATACGATTTATTATAACTATTATAATAATTACTCTATTTTTTATTACTATTATTATTATTATGTGTGAGTGAGTGGATAAGTGCGTGAGGAAAATAAATAAATAAATAAATAAATAAAAAATAGATACATAAACATTTAAACAAATAAATAAGTAAATAAATAATTAAGTAAATAACAAAAAACAATAAAGAAATAATTAAGCAAATAAATAAATAAGAAAAAACAAATAAAAATAAACAGTCAATAAATAAATAAATAAACAAACAAATAAGTAAATAGATAAATAAGTAAATAATTAAATAAGTAAGTAAATAAACAAATAAGAAGGTAAATAAGCCCAGCGCTATTTCAGAAAAGTACATCCCAGTTCTTATTAACAGCAGTAGTATGACAGTGGCCAGCACAGAGCCCAGTTTAGAGCCCAGCAGAGCGCCCCGTTTAGAACCCAGTTTAGGATCCAGCGTAGAACCCAGTTTAGAACCCAGCATAGTACCCAGTATAGAGCCCTTTGTAGAACCCAGTTTAGAGCCCAGCGTAGTGCCCAGTTCAGAAACCAGTTTATAGCCCGTCGCAGAGCCCACTGTGCCCACCACAGAGCCCAGTTTAGAGCCCAGCGTAGAGCCCAGTGTAGAGTCCACAGAGCTCACAGCACTCAGTATAGAGCCCAACATGGAGCCCAGTTTAGAACCCAGTTTAAAGCCCAATACAGAGCCCAGCATATTGCCCAACGTAGAGCCCAGTTTAAAGCCCACTGTGCCCTCTACTCACGTTTGGCATTCTGAGATCAGCAGCAGTCCAGACTAAATTATTAGGACACAAACTAGGACGCGAGTTACAGCGGAGCTGCACAGAAACACGTCGCTGAGCTAAACCTCTCAGAGCTCAACGTTCCTGAATGTTCCGCTCATCTCCCACCGTGTTCTGATCCGCCGTCGTACCCAAACCATCCAAAACACTTCCTCCTCCTCCTCCTCCTCAGTAAATACAGGTGAACGTTCTCCTCACTCACCTTCTCAGCAAACACGGCTTTTCCAGACAGTTTACTCAGGTGGACGAACTCCAGATGCAGGGTGCCGTACTCAGCTAAAATACTGCTCCCCCCTGATGCCCAGGGCCAGTTCCTGCCAACCCCACTGCGGAGAGAACACACACACACACACACAAGTTCATAAAACACTTTTAGCTCCACTGACCTGATGCCCACACTGGGGTGGCACTCACTACCAGCCTGCTTCCTCTCATTACCCACCGACATGCTGATTAACACCGTTCACCCAAACACCAATCATCAAGGGAACTATACACTCTCAGTGCGCGATACGGATCTCCATATGAACCCGCCCGGTGCAAGTGAAAAGAAGCGGTTGGTGCTGCACACGTGTCAGAGGGGGAGTGTGTTAGTCACGACCCTATTCAGTCAGGAGTGGAGGTCTGGAGCAGTAGATGGAAAATACCATCGGGGAATTGGGTACAACTAAATTGGGACTGGTGTTTCTGGTACCTGTAGAGTTTTCAAAGCATATATATACATATTTTATTTGTGTATTATTTAACTGTTTATTCCTTTAATTATTTACTTATTATTTACTTACTGATTTATGGATTTATTTATTTATTTGTGTATTTTAATTTATTTAGTTATTTATTCATTTACTTATTTATTTTTATTAACTTACTGATTTATACGTTTATTTAGTTAATTATTTATTTGTGTATTTTTTATTTATTTATTTATTCATTTAGAAATTTATTTTTTTAATAACTTGCTGATTTATACATTTATTTATTTGTGTATTATTTATTTATTTATTTATTTATTCACTTCTTAATTTTTATTTACTCACTTATTTATAGATTTATTTATTTAAATATTTATTTGTGTATTTTTTAAATATGTATTTATTTCCTCATTAATTTTTTATTTACTTAGTGATTTATGTGTTTATTTATTTAATTATTTATTATTATTATTATTTACTGATTTATAGATTTACTTATTTCATTATTTATTTGTGTATTGTTTATTTATTAATTTACTTGTTTATTTTTTATTTACTTACTAATTAATAGATTTATTTATTTAATTTTTATTTGTGTATTTATTTATTTAATTATTCATTTACTTATTTATTTTTTATTTACTTACGAATTTATAGATTTATTTATTTAATTATATATTTGTGTATTTATTTATTCATTTACTATAGATTTATTTTTCATTATTTATTGCTTATTTATTATATTTGTATTTTATTATTTTTGTATTTACATTGTCAGATAACGTACAGAAATATAACCCCAAATCAGAAAGGAGGAAAATGCAAATAAAATAAAATAAAATAAAATAAAAATAAAACCCTTCCGTGTTTCTTCCGTTTAATTTGACTTTTATTTGACTGCAGACAAGATGAGCCCACGTGACCTTTAACCCCTTAATGGAGCCACTAGGATGTTCCAGCGCCCGACCGGATGCAATTAAGATGACGGCGACGTTTAGAGACGAACCGGGGCCGTGACCCCGGCATTAGCAGCGATCCAGGCTAATTACCGCCTGTCTCTCCTGTTAGTGGTGGAACATCGAAACCTTGGACGGTTCCTGAACCTTTTACTGAACCCGTCTGACAGAACCATGTGACACCGGGGGTACCGCCGTTATCGTTACCAACGGAAATGAGTCTGAACCGTTCAGGGGGGTTTCATCCCGAAATTAGAAAGGGGCAGAGAGAGTGATAAAAATAAAGAAATGAATAAATAAATAAATATTTTACTAAATTAAAAAAAAATAATTTAAGCAAATAAATAATTAATTAAATAAATAAATAATTAAGCAAATAAATAAATTAGTAAATAAAAAAAATTAAGCAATTAAATGTTTAAGTAAAGAAATAATTAAATAATTAAATAAATAAATAAATTAATAAATTATTAAGCGTCTAACTCAAGAGGTCACTAGACGCTGCACGTTCTGGAGGTCACCCAAAAGTGGCGGGCGGTCCCTGGGTTCAAAAGTTACATCGTGTTAATCAGAGAAATTACTCATGAACTTAATTAATTCCTATGAAGGACATCATCATCCTCATCCTCAGCTCCTCTGGTGGGATCCCCAGGGGTTCCCAGGACGGCCAGGAGACACGATTCCTCCAAAAGATCCTGGGTCCACCCAGATGCCTCCTCCCTGTTGACTGGTATACCTGCAACGTGAGGCGTCCAGGAGGAACCTCGCCCGGCTCCTCGACATGCCTAGGAGCAGCGGTTCTACTCCAAGCCCCGCCCATCCCTCATAAACCAGACCCTGAGATACTTGATCTTCTTCTCTTGGTAGGTTCTTGTGCTTCCTTCAAAATGAACACGGCCCAAATACCAGGACCCAAACACGCTAAAACAGACCCAGACAAACCCAGAAGCTCCATCATGAGCTTAATCCAGAACACTTTGGTAGAACATGCAGAAGACTTTAATGAACTATTATTTCAGGCCATCATCATGACCGACTCCTTGAGTATCAGAGCATCTCATTACGGAGTTAAACCAGCAACAAGCGTCTCAGCTGCTCCTCCAGCCGCCATCCGACATGCCAACCAGTCACACGCTGGCAGAACGGCTGGAATAAGATCCTCCCGTCAGGAGGAAATGATGCGGCGGCGTGAAGGCCGTTCGCCGCACCATTAGCGAGACGATGAAGCCCGGTAACCCCAGCACGCCGTTCCACTGAAAGGTGTGAGCGATAGCGCCGTGCCAATAGCGTCCCGCCGTAGGAAAACGCTTTGTTCCTGACGCGCGGCACCTCAGCGGAGCCGAACGTATTTTCCGCCGTGACGCCTTAATGGCTCAGAGAACGGGAACGTAATGAGCTCCGCTTCCTTTCAGCAGATAGCAACAAGCTAATAAGCGATCCGCCGTGTCTGAAAGGCGCCGGCGTCACGTCGCTACGGTTCCAAGGCCGAAGTCGAGCCGTAATTTGCCTGTTCGAGGAGGAGGAGGATGAGGAGGAGGAGGATGATGAGGAGGTTCCATAATCTGCTCTGCATGACCTTCAAAACTACAGGAAACACGACTGGAATTTCACACAGACGAAGCTCAGACGCTCGTCTGAAACCCACACCAACCTACGACCAAAAGTATTCGGACGCCTGATCGACGCTACTAACACTGAGAGCATCGAACCCTTGTGTGCGGGGCTGCAGAGTCACAGGAGAGTCAAAAGTTCCAACGCTGACACCCGGCCACCATCCAGAGCGTGCACACGGGCACCGGAACTGGGCATCAAAGCCACCTCAAAGATCACATATAAGGGCATCTGTAGCCTAGTGGTTAAGGTACTGGTCTAGTAATCAAAAGGTCGCTGGTTCAAGCCCCCACCACTGCCAGGTTGCCACTGTTGGGCCCTTGAGCAAGGCCCTTAACCCTTAGTTGCTTAGACAGTATACTGTCAGAGTACTGCCGAAAATGTAAACATGCGTTGATTTGGTGTGCTGTTGTCATCTTTCTCCAGGGAATAAGCCAATGGAGCACTGTTCTGCCCGGAGGACAGCCAATCAGAGCGCCAGATCCTGGAGAAGAGGCGGGGCTTACAGACCAGCATCCATTCTGATTGACTAATGGTGGTAGCTCCATCTCATTAGTTGCATCCTGGTATCAGATACCACAGGTACCAGCTCCTTCTGATGCCGGGCGGGTGGACCTGACGTTCTGGCTTCTCTGTGAACGCTGGTGTGTGTGTGTGTGTGTGTGTGTGTGTCGCGGCCAAACGAAATGTGGGTCAAGGTCGTCCTGCTCACGCCGGTGTGAAATTGACGACGTCTCAGATCGCTGGTACATACGGGATTAGAAGGGGGGGGGGGGGGGGGGGGTAAGAGCTCCTGGACTTCAGTAACTGGGTTACAGGCTACAGGACCAAACTGGGTCAGAGTCCCGCTTCATCAGTCCGGTGATTATTTAGTAAGAAATCTGGATGATGAGCTGCTTATTTTAGCAATACAGTAAAATTCCTCAACGTCCAGATTACAGATCAAACAGATCGAATCATTTCATCATTTTTGAGTCACAGTTCAGATCCTTTTACAATTTTGGAGTCACAGATCACATCATTTGAGTCAGAACGAATCGTTTCACAATTTTTGAGTCACAATTTGAATCGTTTTTTGAGTCACAAACTGAATCGTTTTACAATTTTTGAGTCACAGATTGAATCATTTTTTATTTTTGAGTCACGAATCAAATTGTTTTTATTTTATAAATCACATCTTAAATTATTTTTTTATTTTTCGAGTCACATCAAATCATTTAACATTTTTTGATTGAGATCAAATTGTTTAAAATTCTCGTTGTTTTTCTTATATTTTGGGTCACAGTTTGGATCGTTTCTCAATTTTTGAGTCACAGCAATGTGTATGTTAGGGCGCCTTCACATAAGAAATGGCAAAACAGCTTTCGTGCTTGATGTGGTGCTCAAAGGTCACCCGATTGAACTTTGACCCAGTTTGCTGACCTTCTCAAAGCTCCTCCAATGAGACCAACTGTTTGATATAAGGCTGTAAAAGCGACTCAGGGCGTATGCACAAAACTCAGCGTGACTTACTGTAGTAAAACAGCGAGTGAGGAATGTGATTAGTGGAGGAACTTATGAGCAGTAATAATGAAGAGAAGTTTAGTGCTCCTGTCTCCTTCTTTTACTACATTAAACCACGTTAAGCTTTATTCTGAACCAGAAGCATTTTAGACTCTGGGAGAAGCTGATTCTGATTCTCACCATTTCTCAGAAGCTGGAGCTGTAACACAAGTTTAAAAGTGAAACAGGGAGGAGAATCCAGATAAACACAGATACATGTGGAGCTGTAACCCTGGATCTGATTTAGATTCGTGTTGTGCCACTTGTTGATTCCCTCACTGGTCCTGTTGACCATTCAGTTAGTGTCGGCTCGGCCAGATAATGACCGGGGTCCGGTACAGTATAATCCCCCCCCGGTGTTAAACTGATGCTCGTGTTGATCTCAGAATGCCGCCGCTGTGCTGATTAGGAGGTCACGCTGGCTTTTATTCACCTCAGTGAATCGCTTTTCCCGCTCGTTTAGGAGCAGCTGGTGTTTGTGAGCCGCTCGGCTGCTGGAGATTTAGGGGACGGGGAAGCATGACCAGGGTAAACCAAGACCCCCCCCACCCCCCACCCGCTTCACCACCGTCAGCCGAAACGAGGCTGCTTCAGTACTTTAGTTCAATTAGTGAGTGACGCTCAGCTGTGAGGAGGAAGAGGAGCTCAGGTCGTATAGAGAGTGACCTTGTCGTGGAAATTGAATTTCTGCACCGGTGGTCAGGAGGTGGTGAGTGGTCAGGAGGTCCAAACCAAGAGTCCTAAAGGTCTGAGGCTCCCAGTGGGCTGTGGGTTAACATTGATTCTATAAGATTGATGGGATTGATCCGATATTCCTGTGTATATAAACACACATCGGATAGTTTAACACATTTTGAGTCCCAGATCGAATCGTTTGAGTTACAATTTGAATAATTTGAGTCACAAATTGAATCATTTGAGTCAAAGTTCAAATAGTTTGAGTCAGATCGAATCGTTTGAGTCACAGATTGAATCCTTTAACAATTTTTGAGTTACAGATCAATTGTTTTACATTTTTTGAGTTACAGATCGAATCATTTGAGTCACAAATAGAATCGTTTCACAATTTTCAGTCACAGATCAGACGTAAATCTCTTTCTTGCGTGTATAAACCTGTTAGCATCAGACACGGCTGAATTCGGTGGGCGTCCACATACATTCGACAGTAAAACCTGGCCTGTTTGGTAAAAATGTGCCTGAATTTCCTTAAATTTGCCCCCCGTTCACCATCTGAGCAGCTGTGGGATTATCTGACAGATGGGACGTTTGGTGCACTGACCTCTTCAGGTTGAGAAGAGCCCAGGGGATGCCGGTAGGTGTCTTGAAGGCAGGAAGTAACTTCTCTCCCAGCTCGATGGCTTTTCTCCGGAACACCTGAGACAGAACAGAGCAGAGAGAGACGTCAGTGCCCGTCAGTTCCAGACCCCGGCATTAAATAGACGCCTTTATCAAGAGCGACTTACAGTAATGTTACAGTGTACAGTCTGAGCCATTGAGGGTTAAGGGCCTTGCTCAAGGGCCCAACAGAAACAACCTGGCAGTGGTGGGGCTTGACCCAGTGACCTTCTGATTACTAGTCCAGTACCTTAATGCCAGCTTGGTGGACCGTGCCAGGATGTGCACGGAGCCGAGGGTCCCAAAAAGAACCAATCAGCACAGAGTAAATGTGTTTTAGGATTCTGTACTGTGCCTGTCGCCCTCCCCCTGCCCGCGTATCAAGTCTTACAGCTTCTGTACATAATAAAACGCTTATAAGAGTAAAAATCGGCGCTTTTAGCATTACGAGCGAGATCCTCGCTGCTTTTCACATCTATAGTTCGTACTGTAGTGCTGCAAGCAACCAGCAGGGGTCACAGATTTAAGTCACAGATTGAATCGTTTGAATTACAGATCGAATCGTTTTAGTCACAGGTCAAATCTTTTGAGTCAAATATAAAATCATTTGAGTCACAGATCGGATGTTTGAGTTACAGATCAAACTGTAGTGCTGTGAGCCACCAGCAGAGGTCACAGATTGAATCATTTGAGTCACAGATTGAATCATTTGAGTCACAGATCGGATGTTTGAGTCACAGATTGAATCGTTTCACAATTTATGAGTCACAGATTGATTCGTTTGAGTCACAGAACAAATCGTTTGAGTCACAGATTGAATCGTTTCACAATTTTTGAGTCACAGATTGATTCGTTTGAGTCAAATATCAAATTGTTTGAGTCACAGGTCGAATCGTTTGAGTCACAGATCGAACTGTAGTGCTGCGAGCCACCAGCAGGGGTCACCAGAGTGCTCAGAGAATATTTATATCATGACGAGGCAAAAATGGTCCAAAAAACCCCACAAATAAAGACATTTAAGTGTGAGAATGAAGTGAACGCTTTATTGGTGCAGCTCTCAGAACCCTGATCTTTAATTTCCTCCTTATTCAAGTGTGTAAATGTCAGATTATATTGAAAGTTGGGTGATATTAAAACCTCCGGTGCGTTTATTTTAATAAAAGCGTGTTGTTGGTTCACTGGACGGGAGAGTCTCTGAGTAACTAAAAGCACTAAACCCCCCGTTTATTCCCGTCTGTGTTCCGTACACGATCAGGTTCAGCTGTGAGATGATACGAGGGTTTGTGTTCTTTCCTGAGCCGACGGATCGTTACTCCACCCTTCGGGACCCCCGGTAGAGAGCCGAAAGCCGTAATGAGATTAATTACGCCGCTTGGTCGAGGCTTCCTGCACCACGCCGGATCTTTAACCAAGGCATCGGGGTCCAGAGGAGCGGAGCTGACGGGGTTCAGTCCGGCTCCTGTTACAAACACGCTCAGAATCACAACGTCAAGGCTTCAGTTTTTAAAAAGACGTAAATAAAAATAATAAAATAACGTCTAACATAATTAATTTAAGAGATTTAAGGTCATGTTTATACTCATCAGCTTTTAAAATTGTATTAAATTGAATGGTGTGGCTGCTCGTTAGTGTGGTTCGTTACAGCAAATCTGAAGCTTCCTCTCCAGCCCGGAAGCTCAGAATAGCCGGACCAGAACCGCCCGAGACCTACAGGAAGCTCTCTGTCCATTTTCTAAACCACTTCTGGTGACTCGTTTTAGGTAAGAACACGATACGAACCAAACACAGGATGTGATGTCACAAGACGTGACACTAAACGTGCGGTGACAGAACAGAGGAGCGTCTTTGGCACGGTGGCTAGCACTGTCACCTCACAGCAAGAAGGTCCTGGGTTCGATCCCCAGACGGGACGGTCCAGGTCCTTTCTGTGTCTGTGTGGGTTTCCTCCGGGTGTTCCGGTGTCCTCCCACAGTCCAAAAACATGCAGTCTGGTTAACAGGAGACACTGAATTACCCTGTAGGTGAATGTGTGTGTGTGTGTGTGTGTGTGCCCTGCAATGGACTGGCGCCCCGTCCAGGGTGTTACTGTGTGCCTTGCGCCCATTGAAAAGCTGGGATAGGCTCCAGCACAGCCCCCCCCCCCCCCCCCAATCCTGATTGGATAAGCGGTTAAGAAAGTGAGCGAGTGTTTTGACTCCTTGATCCATGTTAAGTCCGGCGTGGTGCGGCGTCCTGACCACTGACTCGCTAAATATACATCGTACGGGAATCGAACCTCACATATGTTGATTGGATTGTAAATTTGTACGTGTGAACGCTGAGCAAACCAGGACTGGAAGGAACAGTGGATCATTTTCCTGTTTTGTCCGGACCAAGGGAACCAAACTACGAAGATAAACACGACCTAAAATGGGGACCGAGACGGAGCGGAGACTGTTAAAGAAGGAAGCGGAACAATCTCTCCATCCCACTTCTAGGACCGACAGTTCGACAGAGGAGAGAGCGACCGGCGGAGGATGGAACGCCCGGAACTCCCCGAGGACCACGCCCACGCTCCGGCGCATCTGAGGAACCAAAACGAGAAGCTTGATGAATCCTGGTGAACTTGCTGATTAGGGTGATATTGGTGTTGGATAACTTGGTTAATGGTGCTGTACTGACTGCTTCTTTTCACCTGCAAAGGGGAGGTTCATGCGGAGTTCCGTATAGCGCACAGAGAGTCACTCTATTATCCCCCGTCTCTGCAGCACTATCGATCAGCCAGCAGAGGGCGTAATTGCTGCAGTTATGAGGAATCCCCTCTGCTGGCTGATCGATGGCGCTGCACAGAGACCCTCAGACAAGCAAATTAACGATCCTGTAGAGGAGGTTTTTATTTAATGAAGAATGAAGTCACTCGGGTTCAATCCCCCGCCGGACAGCGTTACTTGGCAGCTCCCGGCGGCCGCTGAAAATCCCGACGAGCGCCAACGTCCTTAATGGAAGTGATGCTGCAAAATTTCATCAAACAGAGTGCACTTGGTGCAGATACACCACCTCCCCCCCTCCACCCCCATTCTCTGTTAATCTTTCGGAGGGGGGGGGGGTGAAAGATTAACGGCACAGAAAGGGAAGCTATTATCAGATCAAACTGAGGTAAACAGGAAGCCGGGCGGTCAGGCTGCGTCGCTAAATGGAAGCGGAGAAAGCACAAATACGGCGGCACCGGCGTACCATCGGAAACGCTAAATAAATCAGCGCTGACGTCCGGGACGCCTCGCATCACCCGTGATGGATCGATGCCCGGCTTTAAAGTGGCGAACGGAATTTCTAATCAACGACACGCCCTCCCTCCGATGCATGCACCGTCTTTTCCCACCCAGCAGACTAGGGGCCGTGATTTTGTCTGCAATGCCGATCGTGTCCACTAGAGGGCGACAAGTAGCAGAGCAGAAATGTAAACTCAGGGAGCCTCGATTTTTTTTATGTATTATTTATTTATTATGATTTAGACGTAAAGACTAAGGTAACGATCCACCGCAACGCTGCAGACGTTCGGTATTAGAAGAGAGAGCTGTTAAATTGTTCGCTTTCTATTTTATTCGCTATCGTTTAGCATACAGACACAGTCGATGAGAATAAGAGACTCAGCACTGCGTTGTTATTAGCTCACACTAGTCCAGGTGATGCTGCCTAGCAGGAAACGTAGTTATTTTTGACTGTGACGCATCGCTAGGCATTTTTCGCATGAGTGGCGGATGCTGCCACTCGCGCCGCTACACCAGGTTGTTTTTCTAATGTAAGACAAACAGATATGAAATCCATCTGCAAGCTCTGAGTGACTGTTAGCATTAAAAAAGATTATAATACAGATTATAATCAATAGACACCGTAATCAATACTGATTATGATACGGATTATATATAATACAGATTATAATCAATAGACACTAATCAACTAATCAATTGTACACTCAGCGCTGAAGTGCTACAGTTTGCCATGAACGGTATCGAATTCTGGATCCTAGTGTAACCTAGTGTACCGACGATACACACCGAGCTGTGCGGGATCAACATCAGCGCCAGATTAAATACGACGACTGAATCCCATTCCAAAACTACAGACATTTATATGAAGTTGCTCCCTCTTTGCAGCAATAACAGGCTTCTTTCTTCAGGGAAGGCACAAACGTTTGTACTGTGCTTATGGGGATTTCCTTACACAGCACGGTACACAGTCCATTCAGACAGGACTTTGTGTGAGGTGAGACTGTTAAAGCCTGACTCTTAAAGCCTCCACATACTTCCTGCGAAACTAAGTTCGCGAGCGTCGCACGAAGCCGAACGCGCTGACGCTGTGACATTTATAATGTTGAGTTCCATGACTACCGAAAAACGATGATCACAGTTATGGCGACGTGCGAGGTATTGGAATAACAATAACAATTATAACAATCTGAGTGTCGTTCTATTCTCTCAGTGAGGAATCATAAAGGTGACGATACCGCTGTACTTGCTCTGAGAGACGCTCCTCAAAATCATCCATGCTTGTTTTCGTGGCACGCCTCTTTTTAACCGACCAATCACAGGCGTTGTCACGGAGTGTCGTCGTCCGCGGAGTTCGCCCAGCTTCCATGTGCGTGACGAGGCGAGCGAAGCCTCTGCACGACATCCGTGGTTGTTCACTTTCTCCGCAAATACGTCACATTGGTCTCCGAAGCCAGGCGAACGTCGTCTCCACATGAAGTACGCTGAGGCCTTTAATCCTTGTTACCCCCGGTGCTCAGAGGGGTGGAGGTCAGAGTTCTGTACAGGTCACTCACACTCCTCCACACCAAACCCATCTAACCATCTAACCACGCCCTGCTGGAGCAACTCTCAGGGGGTACAGGGGGTACAGGGTACAGGGGGTTTCACTTCGGCATTCTAGGTTATTAAGTTGAAACTGACGGGTCAAAATGGCATAAATGTATTTATAACAATTTCAGGTGTTCCATCTACCTTATTACAATTAAAGATTAAATAGGGTTCAGCGGGAGAGAATCTTGTAATCCTTTAATAAAATATAAAATAAATCCATTAAACGTAACTGCAGGACACGATCAGGTCCCGTACCTCCCTACTTGTGCATCATTCCTGTTCCTAATGACCCTGGACGTACTTCACATTTAAGTGGCTGTGAGTGTAGATCACGGCCTGGAACCAGCGGCCGACGGTTCTGAAGAGCGCACTTGGAAGCAATTACGCCGCTCATTAGTACAGATTTATTACACGTCTGTATGAACACAGAGGGTCTTCAACCACACAGACCAACCGGGAGGATTAATTCTCTTAAAAATGACGGGCGAACGATATCCTGATACAATAACAATAAAAATAAAATAAAACAATAATAATAATAATATTGCCTTTATCAAGACTATTGTCATTATTATTAATAATAGTATTATTTTTACTACTATTGTTTATATCATTGATACTATAATTATTTTTATTGTTTTTACAATATTATTATTATTACTCTTTTTAATATTATTGTCATTATCTTAATCATCATTATTATTAATTTATTTTTACTATTATTTTTGTTAATACTATTTATTTTTATTACTATATTGCAATATTAATTTTATTATTATTATTACTATTGTTATTATTATTATGTTTATTATTATTATGTATATTATTATTATTAGATGTTTATTACTATATTATTATTATTATTAATAATAATAAATTATTATTAATTATTAAATACATTATTAATTATTATTATTAATATTAATTATTATGATTAATTATTAATTATTATTATTATTATTATTACTATTGTTATTATTATTATGTTTATTATGTATATTATTATTATTATTATTATTATATGTTTATTACTATATTATTATTATTATTAATAAATTATTATTAATTATTATTATTATTAATTATTATTATTATTATTATTATTATTCTTATTATTATTATTATTATAATTATTATTATTATTATAATTATTATTATTATTATTATTATAATTATTATATGTACTTGAATGATACCCTGGAACAGTGCCCCGCCCGTCGTGGTGCCTCCATCTCCTGTTGTCAGTAGAATAGAACACTAGGTGAATGAATCCACAGTTCCACACAAGGTCACTCGAGATCCCCCGTCTCTCCAGACCCATTCATAAAACCCCACAGAGCTAATGAGAGACATATTGGGTGAGAGGGGCCGCACAATGGTGCCCATTCAGAGGAGTTAAGTGCCTGCAGGAGCGCGTGAGAGGAGCACATCCCATTCAGCACGGACTCTACAAAAACCCAGACGCTGCCAGACAGAACGGACCGGAGGAGACGGGGAAGAGTTTAACACGTTCACATGTTTACACGAAGCACGACGAGATTCATTCATGATCTGATGTATAGAAGGGCGAGACGTACAAAGGGGGGAAGGCACAGTCCGAAATACATCTGGATGTGACCGTGACATGCTAAAATACACTTAAAATCACTGTTCAACTTACTAAAGCTTCAGCTAATCATGCAAACATGCAGCTGAGATGCACAAACGTTTGTACTGTGCTTGTGGGGATTTTCTTACACAGCACAGTCAGTCCATGCAGTCAGGACTTGTGAGGTGTGTGATGTGAGACTGTTAAAGCCTGACTTAATCCTCTTTATCCCCAGTGATCAGAGGGGTGGAGGTCAGAGTTCAGTACAGGCCACTAAAGTTCCTCCACACCAAACCGAACCAATCTAACCAATCTAACCACGCCCTGCTGGAGCAACTTGCTTTCTGTACAGGGGGTTTCACTTCATTCTGGGTGATAAAGTCGTAAAAAGATTATAAAACACATTCATGTATTCATAACAAATACAGGTGTTTCATCTACCTTATTATTATAATTATTATTATTATTATTGTAATTTTAATTAAACATCACAATTATTATTTTTTATTATTATTATCACTACTTTTAATATAAAACTATACATTTGTTAAATTATTAGTAGAATTATTATTTTTAGTATTATCATTATTATTTATTACTGTTATTGTTATTATTATTATATTATATTATCATTTAAATTATTATTATTATTGTAATTTTAATTATTATCACTACTATTAATATAATTTTGTGAAATTATTATCAATATATTATTATTTTTAGTATTATCATTATTATTTATTACTGTTATTGTTATTATTTTTGTCATTTTTATTTATTATTTTATTATCATTATTATTATTTATTTGTTTAATTATTATTATTATTAATTGTTATTATTATTATTATTATTATTAGGAATCCATTATTTCCTCTAGTCTTTGTGTGAATAAAAACTAGTATTTGTAAAATTTCTACATTTATCTCATAAATGAACTCTTTTATTGTTCTTGTTCTGAAGCCGCTTTTCTCCACCGTTACAACAGAATAATCGTCATCTCTCAGACACACGAGTTTAGATGAACCTCACAGACGCCACTTTGTTTAGTGATGCATCAATTTCTCTAAAGCTCTGGAACCCGCCGCTCATGATCTCACAGTGCTTACTGTCACAGAACTGAGGTGAGAATGAAGTGGACCTGAGTGGACTTGAGCAGAGTGAATGTGCTCAGCATTCTGAACTTACTGGACTCACTGGGTGTGTTGGAGAAGCTCGCTCTCTCTCTCTACATAGACGCATTTGACGTCGTCCTGTGCTGCGCTCCCGAGAAGGAGGCTGTTCCAAATCCTAGATGCCGTAATATCCTCACTACTGAGGCATCTTAATATTTCAATGTTATTTTGACTCGAGAACGAGTGAGCATCGGAAGCATCCTTAGTGATCAAGGCAATCCCAGAATTCAGTGCGGCAGCTCTTCTCTCACAGAAAAATAATAAAAACATGGCTGACGGGGCAGAGAAACAAACGAGTTATTTTCAAACGTAAATAAATTATTATTGATTTTTAACTTGTATAAACTTGCACGAGTGTTTTTATTTGCAAGTTTGGGCTTGTCAGCGAATGTAACCGTTTTCGGTACACGGAGGGAGATAGGGAGAAGAGAGTTAGTTGGCATGCTAGCATGCTGTGCCACCCCATCCCATTGGTTTGAATGACAAGATGCTAAATGCTAAATGCGAAACCCGATGGAATCGCTGTCTAAGTAGCGTGTTCGAATAACCTGACTTATAAGTCATTGACTTATTAGAATCCTCTCTACTGAGGCAGCTGCCTGTGTAGGCAGTAAGACAGCAAGGCAGCTCACTTGGTTTTCGAACACACCCACTGTGTAGAAATGATGAAGATAATTCTACACACAAGAGCTGTCAGAGTAAAGAACGCTGGAGGATAACAGATCAGTCCAAAATCTAAACAACCAAACACACCTACACTCCAAAAATCCCAAAAAATGGAACTATTCAATTCCCTGATCGTACTGCTGCAGACCTAACACACGCCCCCTCCGACACGTGTGCAGCACCGACCACTTCTTTTCACCTGCACCAGGGTTCATATGGAGATCCGTATCACACACTGATATCTGTTATCCCCTGTCTCTGTGTAGTGCAGTACCAACGATCAGCCAGCAGAGGGCATAACTGCAGCAGTTATGAGGAAACCCTTCCAGCACTCCCACTCTCAGATGAGTTCTAGTACTAAAAGGTTCCCATGCTCCTGATCTTCTGCATAAAAATGCTCCCAAATGTTTCTGCGCTTTCTTAAAACTCTATTTCTTATTACGAATTTCAAACACAAACTCTGTCACTTTTCTACATCGTCCCTTCTGATGCATTTTTCCAGCGTTGTACCAACTGTAGTCAGCAAAACATGTTTCTGGTTGAGCTCATAGCCACTGATGCGCCACTGCTTTCACATCATCATCACATGAAAATCACATGAAAACAGAACCAAACAGAACAGAACCAAACAGAACAGAACCAAACAGAACAGAACCAAACAGAACAGAACAGAACCAAACAGAACAGAACCAAACAGAACAGAACAGAACCAAACAGAACAGAACCAAACAGAACAGAACCAAACAGGTGGAAATCAGATGGAGCTAAATCAGGACTATAAGCGTCTCTCAGACACGAGCGATTACTACAGAACAGAACCAAACAGAACAGAACAGAACCTAACAGAACAGAACAGAACCAAACAGAACAGAACAGAAAAGAACCAAACATAATAATACAAATAGTAATAATAAGAATAAATCATTTGGACAATAATAACGATTCTAATAATTATAAGAAAAATAATAAATTATGACAATAGTAATAATTATATTAAATAATAATACTTATTATTACATTAGTAATAGTAACAATAATAATTCTTATAATAATAATAATAAAAGAAGTGGTAGTAGTAAAAATAATAATTATAATAAGAGAATCTGTATCGCACACAGAGAGTCACGCACTGATCTCCATTATCCCCCGTCTCTGTGCAGCACCATCGATCATCCAGCAGAGGGCGTAACTGCAGCAGTTATGAGGAACCCCCTCCTGAACTCCCACCCTCGAACGAGACAATCGTTGTCTGTATAGGCGCCTGGCTTGCTGATAGCAAAGCTAAGGTTCAAACTTGGGAGCTTAAGATCTCAGTGCTGGTGAGCTGGAGTGTTTTAATGCTGCGTCACCTTAGCGCCCGAAAATATAAACAGCATTGCTGCGTTTCTGATGGATATTAACGTCCTCATGCGGCCGCAGCCCAAAACCCTCTAAATTGCAGCGGTTCCAGCGCCGTGGGTTATTTACAGGCTTTGACTTCATCAGCCCGGTCAGCGCTCGATATGAACCTTTGAAGTTTCGGCGTCCGCCCCGCGGGCCCCTGAGTGAATTTACCCATGCTAATTTTGCCCTTATCAGAGCGCGGCTGTGAATGGGCTGTCAGGACGGACGAGCTCCCGGTGAAAAGGCTGAACAAAAGATCTGAATGATTCATGAAACGGAGCGGACGCGGCTTCATCCGTCACCGTAACGGCTTATTTCTGTTTAATAAAGCGCCGCACTCTCCTCACCGCGCTCCAGACAGGTTTAGGTAGAGGACCAGCACATTTCATCCACTTCTATCAGTCAATACGGGTAATTTCACGAATTAGGGGCTCACGTGGGGTCATTAATACGCCCGAAGTGCTCGTTTCTGTCCTTACAGACACCTTTCTCAGAGACGGATGGAGTTATTATCATTATTCCCCTCTATTAGTACAATCAGGCACTCCGGCTAACAGGTGAAATATTAAAAATATGAAGTGCGCATTAATTTTTCTCATACAATAAAAATACGTTTACATTTTTAGTCATTTCTTTAATTTTTCAACCAGCCGTATCAGTAAAAGAAGAGCCGGCGCTACAAAATTAGCCTCACTGTTGTACTGAGAACAGACCGCCGACTAAAATATACATGAATACCCGAGACGTGACCCGTTCTGTTCTCTTATTTAATGGAAAATCTGGAAAAAATATGTGGACACCTGAGCTTCACATTATTATTATTGTTGTTGATATTACTTATTATTATTATTACTATTATTATTATTATTATTATTATTATTATTATTATTATTATTTGTATTATTATTTATTACTATTATTATTACTATAATAATTAATATTATTAATATTATTATTATTATTATTATTACTATTAATATTATTATTATTATTACTATTAATATTATTTTTAATTTAATATTATTATTGTTAATATTATTATAAATATTGTTAATATTATTATTACTATTAATATTATTGTTCATATTATTATTAACAATTATTATTATTATTATTATCAATTATTATTATTGTTATTATAATATTTTTATTTTATCATTATTATTTTTATTGTTATTATTAATATTATTATTATTATTATTAATAATAATAATTATTATTATTTATTATTATTATTATTATTATTGTTATTATTATTATTAGTCATTATTATTCATATTATTATTTTATTGTTATTATTATTATTAGTCATTATTATTCATATTATTATTTTATTGTTATTATTATTATTAGTCATTATTATTCATATTCATATTATTATTTATTATTTTATTATTTATTTTTATTTGCCTAATATAATCATAAATACCTCTAGGGGGGGTCCTGGGTTCTAAAATATGCGAACACCTGAGCATCAGTAATTTGGTCTCACGGTCAGCCGGGTCAGCCTCCACCCTTCTAGGATGGCCTGCTGTAATAAGATTTTGGAATGTGTCTACGGGAATTTGTATTAGTATAAAGTCTTTGCTAGATTAAAATATCATGTATACATTGCTTGGTAATATGTGTAGGTCTTATTCTGTGTATTTTATTTCAGTTCCATGCAACACCACCGCCCGGTCAGGTTCACAGTGGGTCCGGTTTCCCCAGAGTCAATGGGAGCAACGCAGTAACGCAACCCAGACAGGATGCCAATCCAAACTCAATAATCAGGAGTGTCCACATACTTTTGGCCGTGTAGTACACACCTTGCAAACTTGCTTGACTGTGGACACCTGTGTTTCGGAAGATTCTGATTCATAGCAAACCTGCTTTTTTTTGGTGGTTTCTGGAATGATCAGCATGAGGTTTCCATAATGACCTTGGTAAAAGACAACTGTTCCATGCACTTGTTTGTATTTTCTGTTTATGTATTTTCCCCCAGTTTAGTCATATCCAACTCCCTGATCCTATTTCCCCTCTAATGCTGCAGACCTCCACTCCTGACCGAGGAGGGTCGTGACTAACACACATGTGCCCTCTACGACACGTGTGCAGCACTGACCGCTTCTTTTCACCTGCACAGGGCGAGTTCATATGGAGAGCTGTATCACGCACGTAGAGTCACACACTGATCTCCATTATCCCCCGTCTCTGTGCAGAACCCTCGATCAGCCAGCAGAGGGCGTAACTACAGCAGTTATGAGGGATCCCCTCCAACATGTGTGTAGTACCAACTGCTTCTTTTCACCTGCACCAGTCAGGTGGGCACAATCAGCCACTAGTCTAACTAATCAGCTGGGTGGGAAAAGACGAAACTAAAAAGTGGGCGGTGTGTAAGGACCCTGGTTAGTAGCCCGAGGGGCGCCTGTACAGAAGTGGAAGAACGTGGAGATCAGCGCGTGACTCTCCGTGAGTGAGACCGACCTCACGCACCGATCCACCAAAGTACGGGTCAATAAGAAGGGGTCGGTGGAGAGTTCAGGCATCAGAGGGAGGGCGTGTCAGGAGAATATACCCTCCTCGTACACCATCTGGGTCTCCAGCAGAGGAAGAGGAACTGGCTACGACTAAACTAGGAGAATAAGATAAAATAAAACAGTAAACCCCCTCACACGTTTAGTTAAGACACGATTTCGCAGAATAATTAATCTCAGCGTGAAGTTAGGAGCCAGCGAGCCGTGAAACCAGCGTGAAGAAGACAAATGATTTTCATCTAAACCACCATTATTTACCCTCCGCTTCGCAGAGGAACTGAGCGCGCTTCAGCGGCTTCACTTTTAATTCAGTGTAACGTCTAATCAGGACGGCAGAAGCGGCTCCTCGTTTACAGTAAATATGGCTCACGACACAAACAAACCACGGTGAGCGGGGCGAGGATGATTAATTTCCCCCCGCCGCAAACAAGCCGAAACGGCTGCGTCCTTAATCACATGAACGGAGGCGGCGCTAAACGGCGTGAAGCAGATTTCAGTCCCTAATAAACACTAATTTACTCACTCGTAAACAATCAGGGGCTAAGCGGCGACTTAAAGAACACTTAAAGATCACGTTTTGTTGTTATTATTTTTAATTATTATTATTATTATTATTATTATTTTAATTATTATTATTATTATGTTAATTATTTTATTATTATTATTATTATTATGTTAATTATTTTATTATTATTATCATTATTATTATTGTCTTTATTATTATTATCATTAATATTATTATTATTATTATCATAATAATAATTATTATTATTATTGTCAATATTATTTTTATTATTATTATTGTCTTTATTTT
Organism: Trichomycterus rosablanca; assembly: GCF_030014385.1. Taxonomy (NCBI): domain Eukaryota; kingdom Metazoa; phylum Chordata; class Actinopteri; order Siluriformes; family Trichomycteridae; genus Trichomycterus; species Trichomycterus rosablanca. The sequence continues at coordinate 40,245,142 of NC_085996.1, forward strand.
TATTATTATTGTTATTGTCTTTATTTTTATTATTATTATTATTATTGTTATTATTATTTTAATTATTATTATTATTATTATTTTAATTATTTTATTATTATTATGTTAATTATTTTATTATTATTATCATTATTATTATTGTCTTTATTATTATTATTATTATCATTAACATTATTATTATTATCATAATAATAATAATTATTATTATTGTCAATATTGTTTTTATTATTATTATTGTCTTTATTTTTATTATTGTTATTGTCTTTATTTTTATTATTATTATTGTTATTGTCTTTATTTTTATTATTATTATTATTATTATTGTCTTTATTTTTATTATTATTATTATTGTTATTATTATTATTATTAATTGTCATTATTATTATTACTATTGGATGTTGGTGTTCCGGTTGATTCCAGACCTGTTCAGTGGGGCTGAGCTCAGGGCTCTGTGCAGAACACTAGAGCTTTTCCTCATGTCTTTATAGAGCTCACTCATGCTGAAACAGGAAAGGGCCTTCCCTAAACTGTTGCAAAGTGGGAAGCATGTCGTTTCCTTTATTTAATTGATTTATTACACCTGTTAGGAACTGTTGTGGCTGAAACACATGAATTCAGTCATTAGAATTTTTATATTTTACCAGCACTTTATCCTGGTCAGGGTCTCAGTGGGTCTGGATTGAGGTGTGCACATGGACGTGTTCTATTCTGATTGACTCTTTACACCAGAAGCTGAAATGTATTCGTTTTAAATATCCATCTCAGGTAACATCAACACCTCAGTGCAGCACCACACGCCTCTCGTCCGGCTCCTGACGTGCTCGGCCTCCAGAGTACAGAACCCAGCTGAAACACCTCTACCTCTTTTTTGGGGCTTTTACCTGAGTGCATCCGGCTCAGGAGAATGTTCTGGTGATTGTGAAAGGACCGCGACCCCTCGGTGCATTTATCATCACCAAGGATGCTGAGAGACTTTTAAAACCAACGCCTGTCATCAGCATCAGGCCACATTGTTCCCAGTCTGGGTTTCCTCAGCCGTGGTGAAGCAAGTCGATCTGTACATACCAGCAACCGGGAAAAACAATTCTTACACTTCTTACATCAGTACGTGACAAGAGTTACTCATCTGAACAGTTATTCATGTCAAAAATGATTCACTTCAACAGAGTCCTTCATGTTGAGAATGATTCGTCAGAAAAGAGTCATTGATGCCAAGAATGATTCCTTTAAACAGAGTCATTCATGCATCAGAAAAGAGTCATTCATGTCAAAAATGATTCCTTTGAACAGAGATATTAATGACAAGAATGATTCGTTTGAACAGAGTCATCCATGTTGAGAATGATTCGATTGAACTGAGTTACTCATGTTGGGAATGATTCATTTAAGTTATTCATATAAAAATGATTAGTTCTAATTGAGTCGTTTGGATTCACACACATTTATTAAATAATGGATTTTATTCTTAATGGAACGACACACTGATATGAATTTAGTTTGGATCATTTAGAATAACAGAAGCTAAGTGTGATTAGTTATGGTTAGTTAATGTAAACTAATGTAGGTTTACTGAAACGACCAACATCATGACGTCACATGTTATGCTAGGACAAGACGGATCTACAATAGTTAAAAAAATGTCATTTAAATATTAATATTAAATATTATTTGTAATGTAGTTGAGGTTGAGAATCCATCCTGTATTTTGATGCTAATTTTATTTAGTGTTTCATTTGGATTCATGAATCTCGACTTTCTGTTTTTATTTAAATTTCAGATCCTCTGCAGAACTCAGGTTCTGGTTTTTAGTAAAAGAGAAGCCGCGTTTAGCTGAGACGTGACAGGATTTGTTATGGATTTGTTGTGTTTTGAACAAACACACACACACACACACACACACACACACACACACACATGTGAATCCTGCAGGAGAACGCTCGGCCCGGCGGCAGCAGCAGCAGAGACAGACAGAAGGCCCTGCGTGGAACAGACGGGTGCAGCGTCAGCATTTAAACGCGTACAGTCGCTGTACCGATGCTAATCTACACCAGCGCATTAGCCTGCGTGGAGTGCAGGGTGGAGCAGCTGCTCATCACCGGCGGTCATGTATAAATGAATCTCAGTACAGAGATCGATGCGAGGGGATATAAGTGCTGAACTCGAACAGGTGGATCCGGTCCAGGTTCCTCTCGCCTCCCGCTGATGGAAAATAAAGACGGGATGTGATGGAGCTACAACTGGGTTTCATTATTACATACACAACCAAAAGTATGTGGACACCTGATCATAAGCTCACTGGACATCCCAGTCCAAAGCGCTGGGCTTTAAAATAATGTGTGTAACACATCACGATCAGGGACGCAGTAGCTCCTGGGCTGATGGTAGTTACTTGTAGGTTGTGTGTGTATATGAGGGTATGAAAGTGTATGTGTGTTTCTATGTTAAGTATAAGTGTGTGTATGTGTGTGTATATATATGTGCATTTGTTCTTGTGTGTATAAGGGTGTATGTGTGTGTATATGTGTGTTTATTTGTGAGTGTGTGTATGTGTTTTTGTATGCATGTGTGTGTGTGTGTGTGTATGGGTTCCTGTGTGTGTATATGTGTGTATGAAAGTGTATATGTGTTTCTATGTTAAGGTGTGTGTATACTGTATGTGTGCATATGTTTTTGTGTGTATATGTGTGTGTAATGTGTGTATGAGGGTGTATGTGTGTGTCTATTTAAGTGTGTATGTGTATTTCTATGTGAGGGAGGGTGTATTTGTGTGTGTATGTGTGTATGAGGGTGTATATATTAGTGTGTGTGTGTGTATATGAGTGTGTATGTGTGTGTATATAAGTGTGTGTGTGTGTTTATATGTGAGTGTGTGTTTATGTGTATGTGTGTGTGTGTGTATTTGCACATGTGTATGTGTGTATACACAAATAATAAACTAGGCTTGAACCAGCAACCTTCTGATTACTATTCCATTACCTAAACCTCTGGGCTACCATAACGTTAAATGACAGAATTAAGAACAAACACTTTCATCTGAACCACTGTACAGCTGTGATCATATTCAATGCAAGCAACCGAATGTTGAGGGCCTTACTCAGGGGCCCAACTGTAAACGCGGTGCAGAAACACGGTGATCAGACTGTAATAGCAGCGACTGTGTGGTTCCGTACACACGTACCCAGCTGGTAGAACCATGGGCGCGGCGCCTGAACGACTCTGCCTGATGAGAATGTTATCAAAGAATGCCAGGCTGCTGCGAGTGCCAGCTCAACTCAACCTAAAAAAGCTGAGATGTGCCCATATTACCCAGCATGCACTTCATTTTACATCACATTCATTTCACCTCTACTGCTGCAGAGCTCCACTCCTGACCGAGGGGGGTCGTGACTAACACACGCCCCCTCCGTCACCACTTCTTTTCACCTGCACCGGGCGGGTTCATACGGAGATCCGTATGGCACACGGAGAGTCATGCACCAATCTCCATTATCCCCCGTCTTTGTGCAGCACCATCGATTAGCCAGCAGAGGGCGTAACTGCAGCAGTTATGATGAAATGTCCAACTTTGTTTACTGTTTACCCTCCTAAAGGCACAAACCAGGCTGTGGGAATCATCTTCAAAAAAACTGCACCATCTACAGCGCCCAGATGCCAAACTAACCCAGTCTACAGAAACCAGGCGGCACCAGAGTTGGCACTGCCGCTCTGTTTGGGTAAGATGATCGTGAATCATGAAGTGCTGGAATGCTTTTAGCATGAAGGTCACGCCGAATCATTTAGGAACTTAGAACACCAGCTTTAGTTCTGGCTCTGCAGACCCGCGTTTAACACCGAATACGGAGCGGCACGCCAGTGCAGTGGGTAGTGTGGGTGCCGCACAGCAACCACGGTCACGAAGACTCGGGTTCTAACCATTAAGCACTTACTTCTGTAAGTCGCTCTGGATAAGAGCGTCTGCTAAATGCAGAAAATGTAAATTAAGCAGGTTTAATTAACCTGCTTAAAGGAGCCCCTGTCCTCCACGCTCCCGAATTTCAAACAATATGTGAACTGTCATACAAGAGACAATAAAACACTGGACCTGTTCTATGCAAACACCAAGGAGGCATATAACACTTCACCTTCCCCCCCCTTAGGCAAGTCGGATCACAACCTGGTTCACCTTGTGCCTGTTTACAAACCAGTTGTTCAAAGACAGCCACCCAGTTTACAGGATGTAAGAAGCTGGTCTAACGAGGCTTATGAAGCTTTGAAAGACTGCTTTGACACAACAGACTGGGATGTTTTTCTTGAATCACACGGCGAGGATGTTGACAACCTCACAACCTGCATAACGGACTATATTAATTTCTGTGTGGATAACACTGTACCAACCAAAACAGTACGGTGTTTTTCTAACAACAAACCCTGGGTTACTCCGGATCTTAAGGCTCTTCTAAATAAGAAAAAGAGGGCGTTCAGATCTGAAAATAAGGAGGAAATGAGAAGTGTACAGAAGGAGCTGAAAAAGAAGATCAGGGAAGGCAAAGACAGCTACAGGAAGAGGATGGAGGACCAGCTGCAGCAGAATAATGTAAATGGAGTCTGGAGGGGCCTAAGAACAATCTCGGGACTTAAGGAATCCAACAGACAGTCTGTCGGAGACTTACAGTGGGCAAACGACCTTAACATTTTCTTTAACAGATTTGATCAGGCACTTGCTCCCCCCACAAACACCATGGATCAACTCTTGCAGCTGCCCCCAACATCTACTGTTTCTGTTATGCCTACCCCTGGGCTATTAACACCTCACTCTCAACTCCTTTGTTCATCTTCACTGCAACCTTCACCCACCACAGTTCAATGCTTCACACCTCCACCTTCAGCACCCAGCACCCAAGCCTACTCTTCTCTATCGTTCACCAGTGATCAAGTGAGGAGGGAATTGAGGAAGATGAAGGTGAGGAAGGCTGCTGGCCCTGACGGCATCCACCCCGGGCTCCTTAGACACTGTGCGAACCAGCTGTGTGGGATAGTCCAGGTCATCTTTAACCTAAGCCTGAAACAGGAGCGAGTTCCAGTCCTCTGGAAGACATCATGTGTAGTGCCCATACCAAAGACTACACATCCCATTGATTTAAATGGATATAGACCAGTGGCACTGACCTCTCATCTGATGAAGGCCATGGAGCGACTTGTTCTGGACTATCTCCGCCCACTGGTCAAACCAGCGATGGATCCGCTACAGTTTGCCTACCAGCCAGGCATTGGGGTGGATGATGCAATCATCTACCTTCTTCAAAGATCCCTCTCTCATCTTGACAGGGCAGGAAGCACTGTGAGGATCATGTTTTTTGACCTTTCTAGTGCATTCAACACCATCAGGCCCACTATACTGAGGAACAAGATGGAGAGTGCAGGGGTGGATCATAAACTCACCACATGAACAGTGGACTATTTAACAAACAGACCACAGTATGTGCGGCTCAAGGACTGCGTTTCGGACACAATCCTCTGCAGCACTGGGGCTCCACAAGGGACAGTCCTGGCCCCATTCCTCTTCACCCTTTACACCGCGGACTTCACCTATAACACAGCAACCTGTCACCTTCAGAAGTTCTCCGATGACTCGGCTGTTGTTGGCTACATCCTGGATGGAGACGACAGTGAGTATAGGGAACTCACCAAGAACTTTGTGGACTGGTGTGGACAGAACCACCTTGAGATCAACACCAGCAAAACAAAAGAGCTGGTGGTGGACTTTCGAAGGTCTAAACCACATCCACTGAAACCAGTGAGCATCCAGGGACGGAATATCGAGATTGTTAACTCCTACAGGTACCTGGGTGTTCACCTTAACAATAAACTGGACTGGTCAGATAATACACAAGCCCTGTACAAGAAGGGCCAAAGTAGACTCTATCTGTTGAGAAGGCTCCGCTCTTTTGGAATACAGGGGGCCCTTCTCAGCTCTTTTTATGACTCGGTGGTGGCATCGGCCATTTTCTATGGTGTTGTCTGCTGGAGCAGCAGCATGACAGCAGCAGACAGGAAGAAACTGGATAAACTGATTAGAAAGGCGAGTTCTGTCCTGGGCTGCACCCTGGACTCGGTGGAAGCAGTGGGGGAGAGAAGGATGATGACCAAGCTGTCATCCTTAATGGAAAACACTGATCACCCACTGCATGAAACTGTGACTGCACTGGGCAGCTCCTTTAGCGACAGGCTTCTTCACCCGCGTTGCTCAAAGGAGAGACATCGCAGCTCCTTTCTTCCTCCTGCTGTCAGGCTATACAACCAGCACCGTCCCAAACGTAGACAATTACCATCACAATAATCCACTTGGTTTTTAGTACTTCTCTGTGCAATTACTTTTAAATTATGTGCAATACTTGCTGTACCTGCTGTACTTTGTGCAATATTTTTTAATAACTGCATTTGGTTAACTTCATCTATAAATACTGTTTATATTTTTGTAATTTTTACTTTTGTAATTTTTTGTAACTTTGCACTTTACTGCTGTACTTTGTGCAATATTTCTAATAACTGCAATATTTGGTTTAACTGTTTATATTTTTGTAATTTTTATATATTCTTACTATTTAGTATATGTGTACATACATGTAAACATTTTGTAATTTTCTATTTTTTGTATTCTTGAAAGCTGCTGTAACACTACAAATTTCCCCCTGTGGGATAATAAAAGGCGATCTTATCTTATCTTATCTTATCTTAAAAGTGGAACGGCTGCTTTAAATCACCCACTGGTGTAAAAGTGGAAACATTTTCAGTTTGTCCCTGTGCCTGTTTTTTCAATGACGCCAGACCTACTGCAGCCCCGGTCAGGATACATCGGTTTGGGTTGACAGCGGCCCACCTGAAACTCCACCGAGACTAAACACTAGGGTTTGGGACCGAATTTAAACTGGAAAGTACCGGGTATGAACGAATTTAGAAATTTCCATTCTGTTTAAATAATTAAAACATATAATTAAATACAATAATAAAAATTAAAAAAATTTTTTTATTAAAACAAAAAATTAAATACATTAACTAATTAAACAAAATAAATAAATAAATTATTTTAAATAAAAAATAATTAAGACAAATAATTAAATAAATTAATTAATTAAATAAAAATAAATAAATAAATCCCTATTTGGGCAGCAGCTCATAATGATTTTTTAAAGGAGAGATTAAATGGTTGCTAAATCCTCTAAAATATGTCCGCGAAGCCTAAATTTATTAAATAACAAATAAATAAATTAATATAAATAATAATTAAAAATAAATAGGTGAAACAATATTTAAACAAAATAAACAATAAATAAATAAATAATAAAAAATAATTGAATAATTGATTAAAAATTATATAAAAAATAATATATTATATAAAAAAAAAATAAGAAGAATAAAATAAATAATTAAATCATTTAATTTATTAAACATAAATAAATAAGTAACCCTATTCAGGCAGCAGCTCAGAATGATTTTTTAAAGGAAAGAATAAAATCAGATCTTCTGAAACCTGTCACGAGTCCCTTTAAAACAGTAATGAGGGCCTGGGTTTGGACTTACGGTAGGAAACCCACAAGGACACATGGAGAACATGCAAACTCCACACAGAAAAGACCCTGGGGTATCGAACCCAGGCCCTTTTTGCTGTGAGGAAACAGTGCTGCCCACTGTGCCCCCCCCCCCCCAGTTAAAACTGCAGGAGCACGTGAACCTCACAAGTATCATAAAAATCACACCAGAGTGTTTTAAGTCCACGACAGTTCGACGTCATCCTGGAATAATCCCCCCCCCCCCAAACACACCGTAAAACGGGCCAAAACTTGAGTGGGCAGTGAGTGTGTGTGTGTGTGTGTGTGTGTGTGTGTGTGTGTGTGAGTGTGTGAGCTAGCTCTTGTTTATCTTGGCGCAGCGTCCGGGCAGGCAGCCGTCCCGCAGGCCGCCGGGCCTCGTCTAAGAGGGGCACCGTGCCCAGCCAACTTTAAATGTCACCTGCTAATTACCAGACAGCACCACACACAGCTTCAGGAAACGACCAATCAGATCGTCTGCAGCCACGATGCCAAGAGCCCTCCAGTACTTTACCACCACAACGCCAAGTACCGCGGCACCAACGTGCCAAGAGCCGCGGGCGCACTCACGTACCTCTTTTCCTGAGAGATAGTAGGCGGAGAGCAGTCCACCGACGAAGCGGATGTTCACTTCAAACACGGAGATTTCAGCGTTCTGTCAGAGAGGAGAACAAGAGAGGGGTGATGATCCCAAAACTAACAAAACAACCATAATAACATTAATAACAATAATAATAATGATAATAATAATAACATAGAAAATAATAATAATAATAATAATAAAAGAGAAAATAATACTAATATAAATAAAATAATGATAATAATAATAAAAACAACAATAATAATAATAATAATAATAATATAGAAAATAATAATAGTAATAATATTAGTAATAATAATAATAACATTAAAAACAACAACAATAATAATAATAATAATATAGAAAATAATATTAGTAATAATAATATGGAAAATAATAATAATAGTGATAAAAATAATAATGATAATAACAATAGTGATAATAATAATAATAATAACAATAATAATAATACTACTACTAATAAAAGTGATAATAATAATAATAGTAATAATAATAAATAAAGCACTGTTTTTTATAAGCAGCAGTTCAAAGTGCTTTATAGGTAAAGAATATTATTATTATTATAACAGAGCTGCTGTAAAAGGCACTGATACAACAATTCAAATAAAAGAATAAAAAGAGAGAAATGCTTAATTAAAATTAAATGAATAATTAAATGGATTTTAATCTAATCATACTGTTCGGGAAAACGTTCAGAAAACAGGACTTGACATCTTGAACTCAAGAGTTTGAATCTTTGCTTTGCTACCTACCACCCAACCGGGTGCCTACACAGACAACGTGCGCTATACGGATCTCCGTATGAAAGTGAAAAGGAGCGGTCGGTGCTGCACCCGTGTCTGAGGGGGCGTGTATTAGTCACGACCCTCCTCGGTCAGGAGTGGACGTCTGCCGTTGTGGAACCTCTGTGCACGAGGCTCAAAAGTGCACGAGGTGAGAAATGTGAAAACAGACGGATCTAAACGAGGCTAACGCAGCGTGGCGGGGGCCGGGGCGGCTCGGTGAAGTCGTGATTATTTATTTAGCTGCGCGGCCGGGTCACGGCGGTGCTTGAATAGCAATGCGAAAACTAATCAAAGCTCCGGCGGGCGGGCGGCGGGCGCCTGGAACGGATCCGCTGCACGTTTAGTGTTGTTTAGGGGAATAAAAGTGGCGTGGGTGCGTATATACCGGTACATCCACTCACAAACGAGCGCTTCATCCTGCCCGCGGCGCATTTCTGAGCTAATACTGCTGCTGCTGCAGGATTATTATATTATTATTATTATTTTTCTGGTGAGTCTCTTTATGAAAACGATGGAGTTTGTTATTTATATAATTTATATATGTTCCACGACCCGGAGCGCTCGCTCGCTGGCTGGCTGGAAGGAAAAATGTCTGGGTGCTGGAGCAGTGAAAGGTTATCGTTCTCAGGTACGTGTCCTGACGCTCATTACAGAAGACGCCGGCGCTTTTTTTCTCCTCTGTATGCCTTTCGGGGAACAGGACGCGATATAAAGTGTAGATGACAGATCGCTTTCGTGTCGGCGCCCGAGTGAAATAAAAAATAAACACGCCTGAGTTCTGGTACGCCTCGCCTGGTCAAGGTCAGTCCTGTAAACCCTGAGATTACTGAGCGTTCATGTACTGACTGACGGGGGTAACGGGGCATTTGGAATCAGGTCGGTGCCAGTGAGGAAGACGTGGCATGTGTACACATCAGTGACCTCAGTGCCGGTCAGTCCCTGGGACGGGCGTGTGGCCCTTGAGGTCAGTTTCAGTAACGGTGGTGATTTCGGGTGTCAGTGACAGTTTAATCGCCGTCTAACTCGAGCGTCCTGAGACAGAACCCATGTCCTCTGTATCGGTCACTCCCAGTGAGGACGGCGTGGTCTCTGTACCAGTGAGTCCCAGTAACAGGAGCGTGTAGGTGTGGCCCCGCCTCGGGAGACGTGGCGTCCGCATTATTCAGCCCCACTGATAAAAGGCGTGGCCGACAGAACCCTGGTGCGGCTCCTGTAATCAGTCTCAGGGAGGATTCGGCCGCTGTGGGGTCAGTCCCAGTGAAGAACAGGGACGGGTTTCTGGAGCCGTCAGTCCCAGTAAAGAGGGCGCGGCCGCTGGACCTGTCGCTCCCAGTGAAGGAACGATCTCCAGTACAGTCAGTACCAGTGAGAGAGGTCGAGGACTCTGTCAGTCACTTTCAGCTCGGGGGAAAGAAAAACGACCGTCCAGCCGTCAGTCCCAGTGATGGACGTCCAGTTTTAGCCCGTCCCAAAAAAAAGGAGACAGGGGGTCTGTGTGTAAACCTGTCTCTCTCTCTCTCTCTCTACACACAGACACATTTCCCATCATCCTACAACCCCGAGAAGAGGGCGTGTCTAAATCCTTAGCTCCCTTAAAATGCTGCTACTGAGGTTTTTAATTCTGAGTGATGATCTGACTGAATGACGAGGGAGCGTCCGACGCCTCCTCAGCGCTGAAGATCAATCCCAGCATTCAGTGCGGCACGACTCTTCTTACCAAAACTACAAACATGGAGGACGAATCAGTGCGGAGCAACCAACAGAGTTCCTTTCACATGTAAATCAATTCTGGTTGATGTGTAATCTGTATAAAGGTGGAATTATACGAGTGGGTTTATTAGTAAATTGGGGCGTCAGGGACGGTTGAAGCGTTTTCGGGACACGGAGGGAGACGTTAGCCGGCTTGCTAGCGTGGGTTTGAACGTCCTGACACTAACTGTGTTAGCTTAGTAAGTAGAGCGTCTAAATAATCTGATTATGAGTCCATGTGTGGTTAGAATCCTCTCTACTGAGGAGCTGATCAGGTGGGTAGGGGGAGCAGGGCGGGGCACCAGGAGTCTCACCACAGGATGATTGTAAATCGTACTACAGATCGACGTTGGGCATCAAGAACGCAGCGAGTGACCCTGGCGCTGGAACCAAGGGTAGAAAACCCGTCTAACAGGAAGCCGAGTGTTCCAGGAGTGAATTGTACATTTATATTCCTCTCAGGACGAACAGAACAGCACGTCCACCACTGACTGTACAGCTCATTCTGCAAACAACCGCGTCTCTGACATCAAAACTAGGCGGTTCAGAGCTCCTCACGCGCCCCGAATCCTAACCACGGCCTCACCGGGGATTTGGTAAGTGCGTCTCCTGCTGGATGGCCGGAGGGCAGGAGGGAGCGCCTTTCAATTAAAAAGTTCGTTAACGGGCGTTTAAAAAAACTCAGACTGTTCGGGTTCCTCGGTTCCTCGCTTCAGGAGGAGAGAGAGAAGTTTGGACATGAAAGGTTTTCACTACACGACCAGAAGTATCTGGACACCCCTTCTAGTCATGCTAACAGGTCGTATATAATAATTGTTTTTATTTCTTTCGTGTTATTTGTGGACAGGAGAGGGCGCCAATCCATCAAAGGACCTCTGCATTTAGCATTAGCATTTATCCAATTATGACTGAATACAGTTTGAGCAACTGAGCGTTAAGGGCCTCGCTCAGGAGCCCAACAGTGGCAACTTGGCAGTGGTGAGGCTTAAACTGGCAACCTTCTGATTACTAGTCCAGTACCTTAACCACGGAGCTACCCCTGGGCGTCCGTCCAATTAGTAACAAGTGATAGCGGGCTAGCATACATATACACAATAAATGTTCCAAAATGTTTATTAATATGATTTCTTTTTGTGTTAACAGTTTAGGGAAGGTCCTTTCAGGTTCCAGCATGACTGTTCTCCTGTGCAGTAAGGTCCGTGAAGTCCTTTAAAATGCTTTATTTTTTTTAACTAAATGGACATAAATTCCAACAGACACACTCCAACATCTCTTAGAAAGGCTGTTCAGAACAGTAGAGGCTCTTATTAAAGATGCACATTTTGCCGATTCCTACTAGAGTTGAAGAGAGACTCACTGTCACGGCGTCAAACTTCCACAAACAGACGCAGCGACAACAAAGAACAAACAGTGCACAGTCAGTGATGGACTACACAGAGGGGTGGGAACAAAAAGGGTGCTTTTTATTTGGCTTTAGAGAACCAAGACATACAGGGACACTTGGGAACATTTGGGGATATTTAGGAACATTGAGGGACATTTGAGGAAACTTGGTGGAAACTTGGGGTCATTTAGGGACATTTGGGGTCATTTGGGGACACTTGGGGTCATTTAGGGACATCTGGGAACACTTGGGGACATTTAGGGACATTTGGGGTCATTTGGGGACACTTGGGGTCATTTGGGGACACTTGGGGTCATTTAGGGACACTTGTGGACACTTGGGGGTTGTTTAGGGACACTTGGAAAGATTTAGGGACACTTGGTAGATACTTGAGGGTCATTTGGGGACACTTGGTGGAAACTTGGGATCATTTAGGGACACTTGGGGTCATTTAGGGACATCTGGGAACACTTGGGGACATTTAGGGACATTTGGGGTCATTTAGGGACATCTGGGAACACTTGGGGACATTTAGGGACATTTGGGGTCATTTAGGGACATCTGGGAACACTTGGGGACATTTAGGGACATTTGGGGTCATTTGGGGACACTTGGGGTCATTTAGGGACACTTGGTAGATACTTGAGGGTCATTTGGGGACACTTGGTGGAAACTTGGGATCATTTAGGGACACTTGGGGTCATTTAGGGACATCTGGGAACACTTGGGGACATTTAGGGACATTTGGGGTCATTTAGGGACATCTGGGAACACTTGGGGACATTTGTGGACACTTGGGGGTTGTTTAGGGACACTTGGAAAGATTTAGGGACACTTGGTAGATACTTGAGGGTCATTTAGGGACATTTGGGGACACTTGGGGTCATTTAGGGACACCTGGTGGAAACCTGGGGACATTTAGGGACATTTGATGACACTTTGGTGGACGCTTGGGGACATTTGGGGATTTTGTCGATCGTTCCTACTAGAGATGAAGAGAAACTCACTGTCACGGCGTCAAACTTCCACAAACAGAACAAACAGTTTTCTTGTCATGACTCTACAGTCAGTGATGGACTACACAGGGCTGAAATTCAGGTGACAAGTCTATGGGTCAGTCTGAAACCCTAGTGACCCGCCCTGCTCCCCCTACCTCCCTGATCAGCTCCTCAGTAGAGAGGATTCTAACAACACATGGACTCATAATCAGATTATTTAGACGCTCTAAATCAGTGAGAATTTATTTACATGTGAAAGGAACTCTGTTGGTTGCTCCGCTTTATATTCGTCCTCCATGTTTGTAGTTTTGGTAAGAAGAGTCGTGCCGCACTGAATGCTGGGATTGATCTTCAGCGCTGAGGAGGCGTCGGACGCTCCCTCGTCATTCAGTCAGATCATCACTCAGAATTAAAAACCTCAGTAGCAGCATTTTAAGGGAGCTAAGGATTTAGACACGCCCTCTTCTCGGGGTTGTAGGATGATGGGAAATGTGTCTGTGTGTAGAGAGAGAGAGAGAGAGACAGGTTTACACACAGACCCCCTGTCTCCTTTTTTTTGGGACGGGCTAAAACTGGACGTCCATCACTGGGACTGACGGCTGGACGGTCGTGTTTCTTTCCCCCGAGCTGAAAGTGACTGACAGAGTCCTCGACCTCTCTCACTGGTACTGACTGTACTGGAGATCGTTCCTTCACTGGGAGCGACAGGTCCAGCGGCCGCGCCCTCTATACTGGGACTGACGGCTCCAGAAACCCGTCCCTGTTCTTCACTGGGACTGACCCCACGGCGGCCGAATCCTCCCTGAGACTGATTACAGGAGCCGCACCAGGGTTCTGTCGGCCACGCCTTTTATCACTGGGGCTGAATAATGCGGACGCCACGTCTCCCGAGGCGGGGCCACACCTACACGCTCCTGTTACTGGGACTCACTGGTACAGAGACCACGCCGTCCTCACTGGGAGTGACCGATACAGAGGACATGGGTTCTGTCTCAGGACGCTCGAGTTAGACGGCGATTAAACTGTCACTGACACCCGAAATCACCACCGTTACTGAAACTGACCTCAAGGGCCACACGCCCGTCCCAGGGACTGACCGGCACTGGGGTCATACCTACTGCACTGTGACTGATGTGTACACATGCCAGGCTTTCTTCACTCAGGAATGACCGGTACAAAGGCCGTACCTTCTGTTTTAAGACTGACATTCTTCACTGGGACTTACTGACCACAGCAAGCGGAGCTTCATCACTGAAAGTGACCGATACAGAGGCCATGTGTCCTGTTCTTGGGACGGACGTGTATAGAGACCACGTCTCATTTTCTCGTACAGATAAACACAGAGGCTATCTAACAGGACTGACCAATACACAGGTCATACCTTCTTTTTCAAAACTGACCTCGTCTTCTTCACTGGGACTTACTGACCACATGGAACACGCCTCTGTTGCTGGAAGTGACCGATACAGAGGCCATGTCTCCTGTTCTTGGGACGGACGTGTATAGAGTCCACGTCTTATTTTCTGCTACAGATAAACATAGGCGGCTACCTATCAGGACTGACCAATACACAGGTCACACCTTCTTTTTCAAAACTGACCAGGGTTGAATGGTATTTGGGACTTACTGACCACAGGGAACATGCCTCTGTTGCTGGAAGTGACCGCTACGGGGGCCATTCCACCATTACTGAAGCTGACAGCCTCAAAGACCACACGCCCGTCCCAGGGACTGACCGGCACTGAGGTCATACCTACTGCACTGTGACTGATGTGTACACATGCCAGGCTTTCTTCACTCAGGAATGACCGGTACAAAGGCCGTACCTTCTGTTTTAAGACTGACATTCTCCCTCGTTATTCAGTCGGATCATCACTCAGAATTAAGGCGCCTCAGTAGGAGCATTTTAAGGGAGCTAAGGATTTAGACACGCCCTCTTCCCTTGGTATCTCAGTTCTGATTTGTTAAAGCACTCTGGCTGGGATACTCTGGAACGTGTTAGCAGTAGACGTGACTCATCAGATTTCAGCCTCTTCGCTTCCTTCCCCTGCCGTGGCACCGGCGCTCGTACCCGCTGCACTTTGGGGGTTTTGAGACGCTCCAGCGGTTCCCATATTTAAGATCACATTAAACGCCGCTTGGCCTTTTCCATTTCTGAAATCGGCCTGAGGGCCCCGAGCCAGCGTGAGCGGGCGCTGAGGATCACAGAGAGGCGCGGCTCAGCGTTTTTATTCTCTTATTATTTATTTATTTCTCGTCCCGGCCGCCGGTTCACAGATCCGAGCTCCGCCCGGAAAACATCCCGACAAATCCGGCCGTTCCGCGGAGAGCGGTTTAGTGTTCGGCTTAAACGGCTTTGAGCTTCGAGTAGATTCAGTAATCGAAGCTCCAACAATAAATGGAAATATAAAGAGAGAGAGAGAGACGGAGAATCTAATAATAGCAGCGAAGCTTTTAACATTTAGCGAGCGGAAGCGTGGGTCTGAGCGCCGGCGTGGTCGGTGAGGATGCTGAACGTCTCCCGGTGCATTAGCGTTACACTGATGAGTCAGAGTCATGACGGCTGATTGGAACGAGGCAGCGTTAAGTGCTCACCCCCCCCCCCCCCCGCCCCCGACACCCCCCGGATGGGTGAAGAAGGGCTCGCTCTGACAGAACGAGGGGGGAGGAGACGCTCGGCACTTTATCACAATGACATTATTCTGATGAGAACGCCGAGGTCACCTTCAGCACCGCGGAGACGGAGAACAGGGCTTTTATACGGCTTTAAAGAAAGAAGACATACTGAGATACTCGGAGGCGTTTAGAGACATGTGGGGACATTTGGGGACAGTTGGAGACACTTGAAAAAATTCTGTAAAATTTGGGGACATTTGGCGACATGTGGGGACAACTGGAAACATTTGAGGAAATTTAGGCACACTTGGGGACATTCAGAAAACATTTGGGAACAACTGGGGACAGTTGTGAATGTTTGGAAACAATTGGAAACATTTAAGGACATTTAGGAACACTTGGTGACACTTGGGAACATTTGGGGACATTTAGGGATATGTGTGAACATTTAGGTCCACTTAGAGACAATGAGGGACATTTGGGAACACTTGGGGTTATTTGGGGACATTTAGGGAACACTTGGAAACAACTGGGGCGTGAACGTTTGGGAACAATTGGGAACATTTGGGAACACTTGGGAATATTTAGGGACACTTAGAGAGAATTGGGGACACTTGGGGGACACTTCAAAAAACATTTGGTAACAACCGGGGAACATTTGGAGACATCTGTAAACATTTAGAGACATTTGGGGACATTAAGGGACAGTTGGGAACATTTTAGGGCACTTGGGGATATTTAGGGACATGTGGGGGCATTCAGGGGACATTTGAGGACATTTCAGAACACCTGGAGACATTTGGGGACACTTGGGGAAATATAGGGATATTTAGGGATCATTTGGGGACATTTAGGGCAACTGTAGCTTAGTGGTTAAGGTGCTGGTCCAGTAATCAGAAGGTTGCTGGTTCAAGCCTCACCACTGTTAGGTTGCCACTGTTGGGCTCTTGAGCAAGGCCCTTAACCCCCAATAGCTCAGACTGTATACTGTCACTGTACTGTAAATCACTTTGGATAAAAGTGTCTGCTAAATGCCGACAATGTAAAATGTAGATTTAGGGAACATTTGGGGGACACTTGCAGTCATTTAGGGATATATGAAGACACTTAGGGAAATTTCAGAACACTTGGAAACAATTAGGAACACGGGGACAATTGGGGACGTTTGTGGACATATGGGGACATGGGGAAGTTTAGGGACACTTGGGGACACCTTTTTGCAGCTATTACTCAGAATCTGAAACTGTAAATCAGGAAACTGCTTTATATAATCATGTGACCCATCCATAGCGAACATATCGACCTCGTTAACATATCTACACCGCCCCCCCCCCCCCGTCAGAATGAGTAAGGCGTGTCCTCTCACCATGTTAAAATCCAGGTTCTTCTCCACCCACTCAGCAGCAGCTTCAAACTCCTCGTACATCTCCATCATGTAGAGCGTGTCCAGAGCGTCCACGATGGTGGCTCCCTTCAGACTGCCTGCAACACAGAGCACCAACACATCAGCAACTGGAGTCAGACTGGTGTCAGGCTGGTCATACTGGGACGTACCAGCATGGCGCTGAAGAGACGAGCGTCATGAGGAGCGTCTTCAGACACAAACACACTCATCATAACCGTCACACTTCCTACATCATTACATCTAAGCCTCCTGTGAGGATGTAAAACTAAAATAAATAAATAAATAATATTGTTATTTCTATTATTATTAAAAGAAATATAACAACATAAACAATAATATAACATTATTGAATATAAACACAAAATATAAATATTTATATTCTGCTTAATGATATTGGTGATGATAATCATGATAATGTTAGTAATAATAATAATAATGATAATAATAATAACAATAATATCAAATATTAATAATAATGACAATAATGGTAAAATAAAATAGGATGTTAAATAAAATTAATTTAATATTATACAAAATTAAAATTAATATTTAAATTAAAAAATAATAAATAATTATTACTATTATTAATCAAAGAATAAATTATAATAAAAATTAATTGTATTTATTGCCTGATTAATAATAAAAGTTATAATCATGATAATGTTAATAATAATAATAATAATAAAATATAACAACAATAATAATTATTATAATAATAATACTAATACTAATTACTAATTATAATACACAATAATATTAATAATAAAATAAAATGTTAAATAAAATACATTTATATATTTAAATATAAAATATATTAATATTATTATCATTATTATTATTATTATTAATAGAAATATAATAACATAAATAATAATAATATAAAAATAATTATAGTTATATTATTATTAATAAAACTTTTAATAATAATAATAATTATAATGATTATTATTTTATTATTAAAATTAACTACAACTTAAATAATAATAATAATAAATAAATAATTATAATAAATATAATGACATTAATAGTAGTAGTAATAATAATAATAATAACAAATATAATAATAATAATAATAAATATAATAATAATAATAACAGTAATAATAATAATTAAAATAATAATAATAATAAATATAATGATAATAAAATAATAATATTAGTAATAATAATAATAATAAATATAATGATAAGAATAGTAATAATAATAATGATAATTATAATAATAATAAGAATAAATAATAATCATTAATAACAACAATAATAATAATAAATATAAGAATAATAATAATAAATATTATAATAACTAATAATAAAAAAATATTAATAATAATAATAACAGAAATAATAATAATGAAATAATAACAGAAATAATAATAATGAAATAATAACAGAAATAATAATAATAATAATAATAAACTCATCGTCCTGCTGGCTGAAGATATGATGAGCGTGACGAATGAAATAAAATTATGTGGCTATAACCAAATACCAAGGTAAGTCCAACAACTCATGCTCTGACATGTTTATCAGTCAGTAATTGTGTTCATCCGTCTCACCACAGATCAACCTAACAGTTTACATATCAGTCAGAATCCTGTAACTCTCACCCTACTAAACCTACTAACCTAACCGTACTAGCTGTACTCTGTCCAAAATCATACATCTGTTATCTTCCCTGTCTAGTTGTATCCAGTACCCCGATGGTATTTTACTTCCACCACTGACTAACACACCCCCATTCAGACACGTGTGCAGTACCGACCCGCAGGTGGGTTCATACGGAGATCCGTATCGCACACTGATCTCCGCTATCCCCCGTCTCTGTGCCGTGCAGCACCACCGATCAGCCAGCAGAGGGCGTAACTGCAGCACTTATAAAGAAGTCCCCTCAGGTTAACAGAGCTGAGATTCAAACCCAACACGGCTAATAGAGGTAAAACCCGACACGTATTCAGCAGATGGTTATAAAGAGCGTCATTAAAACGGGTGAGCGGCGCTACTCGTCTGGACTGATTAGGGCTCCAGCCGGTGGGCAGTGGAGTCTGTGGGAATTAATTATCAAACCCTGCCATGCTCGCCAATCGCTCCGAGACAGATACGCCAGTCGAGGATACGCATCGTCTCACGGTCCGGTCTGTCCTTGAGACGAGAGGGAAAACAGAACAGAGGACGAATCTGCTGCTATTCAAAATAATTTATTATTAACAGACAAAATAAACACAATTTCGAGACACCTGAGGCGAGCTAAGCAGATACTCCCGACATTCATTCAGTGTCTGTTTTATCACTGCTTTATCCTGACCAGGGTCGTGGTGGGTACAATTCACAAAGGTAAAAGGCAGGAACACCTGGTATTACAAGAACTTCTAACATCAAGGGTCAGAAAGTGAGACCTCATCAAACAGTCTTCCATTATCCATCCATCCATCATCTGTTTTACCACCGCTTTATCCTGGTCAGGGTCGCGGTGGGTCTGAATTACTGGGTGAAAGGTAGGAAACACCTCGGACAGGTCACCAGTCCATCACAAAACACACACACACACAAATAACCTGACTGCACGTCTTTGGATGGCAAGTAGTAGCTCAGTAGCTTCAGCCTGTATTTGTGAGCCCAGCCCAGGATTCGAACCCCCAAAATGCCCCCACAGGTACCACCCTACCTCTCACAAAACCACCTGATTACTGAGTGACTCTCCTGATAATCCAGTTAATGTTCAAACCCGTGATGATTCTCGGCCTGTAAACACCCTCAGTGTCTCTGTTAAACATCTACAGACCAAGCAATCCTGAGGTCGAAGGTCGTGCTGCACATTTTATCAGTGCACCCTCGTGCCAGCACACTTCCTGTTATTTTCACGACATCGTCTGTTCCATTCAGGGTGAGAAGAGGTAATGAGGGGGGCATTTCCGTGCCCACCGTCCATCCCAACTGTTTTCCTTTACTCGAGTCATGTGGTTGATCTTCACCCTACAAATCACAGTTTCTGCTGGAACCTCCAGGACAGAAGGACGTCCGGAGTTCCAAGGTCCTTACGGTAATAAAGTCTGTGTACTAAACACGTACACGACGCCTCCGGGCCTCTACGGTGCCATATATAAGCATCATCAGACCTGGAGAAACCTCAGAACATCCATCAGAACTCGAGTCTCATTTGGAAAGTCTTCTGGTCTAATAAGACCAAAGTGAAACTCGCCACAATGTCCCAGTTTGGATCCACCCAGTTTCCCTGTGTCGGTGGATCTGCTAAGTGCACTTGTGCCTAACAGCGCTGGCGTATTTGACCACCGTGCCACCCATGTGCCCCTAAAGAGGAGCTGTCTGACTCCAATCCCAAGTAGGGCTGCTGCGATTGGTCGACCTAGTCGATGACGTCAATATTTTAAGTCACTGCATCGTTTTTAAAACTATTTATAAATGCTCCTTTTTAATTTCTACAACGTCTCCGTTCATATAAGCGTTCATATGATTCCCTCAGCACTACTCGCCGTGTGCAGGACCTCAGTCGTATCTGCTCCGGTCACCGGTCGGCATCATTAAGCTCCGTCTTAAAAAACACCGTCTGCAGCCGTCAGAGGACGATTGTAGAGCTTTCAAATAAAAGATCAAAGTTCTCCACGACCCAAATCATCCAAGTTTGGTGATACTTAAAACTGGTACAGAACTAAAAGCTGGTTTGTTCACTGTGTAAAGCTTTGATGGTACCACAGCAGCACCGGCGCCGTGCTGCACGTCTATATTGTTTCATTACGCTGCTTAATCGTGGAGATCTCGGAATAGCGTATTTCTTAGCGAGTTCAGTCAGACCGCCGCGCACTTTACTGCATTGGGCTCAAAGTACAAAAAGCTTCTCATGAGAATGCTCTCATGAGAAAATCTCCAGCAGCGCTGCTGTGTCTGATCCACTCATACCAGCACAACACACACTAACACACCACCACCATGTCAGTGTCACTGCAGTGCTAAGAATCATCCACCACCTAAATAATACCTGCTCTGTGAAGGTCCTGTGGGGGTCCTGACCATTGAAGAACAGCATGAAAGGAGCTAACAAAGCATGTAGAGAAACAGATGGACTACAGTCAGTAATTGTAGAACTATAAAGTGCTTCTATATGGTAAGTGGAGCTGATAAAATTTATTATAATAATAAAACCCTAACCCTATTATAATTACATTAATTATTATAAAAAGTGTAATTAATATATTATTATTATTATTACATTATGTATTATATTATACATTATACTGTTATTATTAAAATGATTATTATTTTTATTATTATTTTATTATTATTATAAAATTTCTTATTATTATAATAATTATTATTATTGTTATTATTATTATTTTTATTATTATTACATTTATTGTTATTATTATAGCTTGTATAATTATAATAATTATAATAAATATAATTATTATTATTAAGAAAAGATCTCCGGTGTTTTCACTGCAGTTTGTAAATAGAAACACGTTCAGATTTAAATACAGTCCGAGTCCAATGCAAATATTTTTAATGACCTGAACGTCCACGTTGAGATTAAATGGAGGGACGGGCGTGGTCTTTTGGGTGCTGCAGCCTGACAACAAAAAACAGGACGTATTTGGTAAAATAGCCATGCAAAGTGCAAACATGAGCTAACGAGGTGACACGCTAATGCAAATCACAGCAACAATACACACACACACACTTACACACACACACACACACACACACACACACACACACACACGCGTGCACATGTCTCTGTGTGTGTGTGTGTGTGTGTGTGTGTGTGTGTGATTGCCTGTAAGCAAAATATTCAGGTTAAATAAATTCACACATTTATTCATTTACGGTCTGTTTTACCACCGCTTTATCCTGGTCAGGGTCACAGTGGGTGCATTTCACTGCTTGAAAGGTAGGAAACACCCCGAACAGGTCGCCAGTCCATCACAGGGCAACACACACACACACACTCACACACACACACACACACACACACACATTTTGTACTGCAGGAGGAAACCCACACAGACACGGGGAGAACATGCAAACTCTACACAGAAAGGACCGGGATGGTACCACCTGGGAAACAAACCCAGGACCTTCTCGCTGTGACGCGACAGTGCTACCCACCTAGCCACCATGCCGCCTAAAAACGAGAGAAAGAGATCAAGTACATCTCAGGGCTTTGTTCACAAGGGTTCATGAGGGTTTATGGGCTGGACAGTAGGTTTGGTGCAGTGTGTGTGTGTGTGTGTGTGTGTGTGTGTGTGTGTGTGTGTGTGTGTGTGTGTGTGTGTGTGGAGGAATGTGGAGATCAGCGCGTGACTCTCCGTGAGCGAGACCGACCTCACGCGCTGATCCACAGAAGGTTGTGTCAGGAGAATATACCCTCCTCGTACACCATCGGGGTCTCCAGCAGAGGAAGAGGAACTGGCTACGACTAAACTGGGAGAAAAAGGCAGAAAATGCAGAAATAAAAAAGTACAAATGGTCCCATCACACGTGTTTAAACATCTGAGCCGCCGGTTTACTGGGTAAATATTCCAACAGGGGACAAAATATTGGAAACACAGTCAGGCCTTAGAGTGCAGGTGCTTAAGCGGCCGGCCTGCAGTCCAGATCTGTCTCCATCATGAGGAGGAGAATCAGACGACGGCGAGCTCAGACTGTTGAGCAGCTGAAGTCTCACAAACCTGCAACCATTAGTGTCCTCAGTTCCTCACATTAAAAAGTGTCATTAATAAGAACGCTGATGAAACACAGGGGGGAACACAGAGTGGAACACAGAGCAGGACACGGGGGAACACAGGGGAACACAGGGCGGAACACGGGGGGACAAAGGGGAGAACACAGGGGGAACATAGGGGAACACAGGGGGGAACACGGGGGGACAAAGGGGAGAACACAGGGGGAACATAGGGGGAACACGGGGCGGAACACAGGGCGGAACACGGGGGGACAAAGGGGAGAACACAGGGGGAACATAGGGGAACACAGGGGGGAACACGGGGGGACAAAGGGGAGAACACAGGGGGAACATAGGGGGAACACGGGGCGGAGCACAGGGGGGGACAAAGGGGAGAACACAGGGGGAACATAGGGGGAACACAGGGGGAACACAGGGCGGAACACAGGGGGAACACGGTAGAACACAGGGCGGAACACAGGGGGGGACGGGGGGGAACACGGGGGGACACGGGGGAACACAGGGCGGGACACAGAGCGGGACACAGGGGGGGACACAGGGGGAACACAGGGGGGACACAAGGGGGGAACACAGGGGGGGACAGGGGGAACTGGGGGGCACAGGGTGGACACAGGGCAGAACACAGGGCGGAACACAGGGGGGGACAGGGAGAACAGGGGGGCACAGGGCGGACACAGGGGGAACAAAGGGGGGAACACAGGGCGAAACACAGGGGGAACACAGAGGGGAACACCGGGGGGAACACAAGGGGGAACACCGGGGGGGGGACACAAGGGAGGGACACGGGGGGGGGACACAAGGGGGGAACACAGGGGGGGACAGGGGGAACAGGGGGGCACAGGGCGGACACAAGGGGAACACAGGGGGGAACACGGGGGGAACACCGGGGGGGACACAAGGGGGGAACACAGGGGTGGACACAAGGGGGGAACACAGGGGGGAACACCGGGGGGGGGGACACAAGGGGAGGACACGGGGGGGACAGGGGGGACACCGGGGGACAACGACACAAGGGGGGAACACAGGGGGGGACAGGGGGGCACAGGGCGGACACAGGGGGGAACACGGGGGGAACACCGGGGGGACACAAGGGGGGAACACAGGGCGGAACACAGGGCAGAACACAGGGGGGAACACGGGGGGGGGGGGGGGGCACAAGGGAGGAACACAGGGCGAAACACGCCCTTGTCCCGACTTTTATGGACCTGTGGGTTTGTACGTAAACAGGAAGTGCTATTAGAACAGGTGTAACAAGGTGTTTTCTTTATCAGAATCCATCCAGACCCAATCGGTCACTTCCTGTTTCGGTCGGTCTCCTCTCACTTCCTGGTTTTTCCGTCAGCGCCGTTTCCTCTGAATCGGTTACGCCCGCAGTTTCAGTAAACGTTTCTCACCGAGTCAGGGGCGGCTCGTACAGCGCTCGGGTCAAATATAACAGAAATACACGAGCAAAAGTATTCGGACGCCTGATAGTGAGCGGTTAGTGTAGATCATATCAGAGTTTTACCTTTATACTCAAGTATAGTGCAAAGTATCAATATTAA